>NW_008604854.1:0-3481 GCF_000691845.1 Merops nubicus
CTTCTCTAGTAGGGACAGCTCCAAGTCTGGAGGCTACAGAGGGATAAGAGGGAGGTGACACTCAAACATCCCGTCGGGCACTGAACACATGTGACTGGCCCTTCCATTAAGGTAAAAAGTAGTTCTGCTTTCCTGGGGGCCTGTGAACTACTGAATGTCAGAGACTCACAACAAATAATGCAAACTGGGGTTAAACCTTTCCCCGTGACAGAACCATTCATTTCCACACTCTCACTTCCTTCCTTCTTCCACCCCTCTAGTGTTAAGAAGAAGGGTGCAGCAGAAATACCTTGCTCATCTTCCTGCAAGGAGTAAAGGAACAGAACTGACATCATGTCACATATTTAGACAAAAGTGCTGAATGGCTCGTGCAAAAAAAGTAAAACAAAACAAACACACACAAAACCCCAAATCAAACAAAACTCACCTATTGATTAGATTTCACCCAAAAGATGCTATTTCTATATTCCATGAGCACCAAAGAGTACACGTGGAGCAAAGCTCTATCTGGCAAGGATTAAAAAGTGACAGAAGGCACAAATGCATCTCCCTGACACACCAGAGCTATTTCCCAAGGATAAACACACACAAAACCTACAAATTCTGTTCTTGTCTCACTCTAGACACATTTGTGTATGAGTGAGCTGCTAGCACAGCTTACACTTTTGTGTTATTCTCTGACTGCTGAAAACACTATTCCACTTGCACAAGTGTGGATGGGAACCTCAGTCTGACACTTGGCACTTTCACTGTCTCAAGAGTTTTCTTTGGTGGCAAACAACACTCCTCTGATGGCCAGAAGTCAAAATTAATTCTCTGCTACTCATTGTGAATATATTTCTATACAGAAGTACACCAAAAGGTATCGCCCCTGTTAGCAGGGGGCATGACCACACTGAACTGACCTTGGACCATCTGCCACACAGATTTCGAGACCAGAAAGAGACAAGACAGGGATCTAGTCTGGATGGCATCTCAAGCTATGCATCAGCCCAGCACGAGCAGGGTCACCTCCAAACTCACCTAAAACACACACACAAATTTCTAGAAGTGGCAGCACATCAACGACACAAACTCCACAGAAACAAAAGCAGCATCACCCCCTGGAGTAAGACATGACACAGCTACAGACCACTTGTCCAGCCACTTACTTGTCTGAAGCCACCAACCCAACCTGCTGCCTGTGCTGCCACTGGCTCTAACCTCTCTTCTGCTGGCAGGTGGAAGCTCTCTGTCTCCCAGCTGGGCTCCAAAGGAGGCATCTCAACTGCAGGTGCTGCTACAAAGGCAATAATTGGGCTGTTATTTTTCTGTCAGACTGATGCAGCTTCACAGAATAAGCAGAAAGTGAAGACATCTGAAAATGAGAGTGTGAACGTTCTGGTGCCCTTCTCCTCACCTCTTGTAGCATTCACAGCCACGAGGGTTCACTTGAGAGGCAGCCTCCACTGGAGCAACAAATCAAGCCAAACAAAATCCACTGGCTCTTGTCAGCATGCTAAGAGTTCAATCAATTGCTAGAACAATTCTAAAAATGGATTTTCCCCAGGAGAGTCAGGAATTATTCAAAATCTACCCCTGCCTTGTCCTCAGGCACTTCCAGATCTCCCACGGGATCCAGGAGGGGCAGCTGAACTGCTGGACCCCCAGACACATGATAGTCAAGAAGAGATTGCCTTTACAGCCCCTCCTGATGATAGCGGCAGTGGAGGGGAAGGAGGGCAGAATATTATGTCCCCAGCTAGAACTGGAAGAAGGACACCACATGCTGTACCAAAAGTGCCTAGAGAACAGGACAGGAGAGTTCATCAGAGGCCCTTACGCCAGGTCCCGCTGGGTGGGCAGGACGGGGGATCTGGGTTTGTAATTGTGCCTCTTACAACTCGGGACATAAGAGGATTAAAAAAGGAATTACCCCCATATTCGGATGATCCCACAGGGCTGGGGGAGAAGGTGGACGAGTGTTTGGGACATGCAGATTACACTTGGAAGGACTGGGACTTTCTTTTGGGAGTTTTGTTTGGATGGCAGGAGAAGCGGATGATCCTACAGGAAGCCCGTCAGCTCTGGGAGGACGGACACCCGCAGGCAGCGGGACATGCAGGACAAAGTGCTCCTGCAGTGGGGACACAGCTCCACAGGGGGGCCCTCCCTGGGATCCCAACAATCAGGCCAGCTTGTCTCACCTTCGAGATGATCGAGCTTACTTAATTAGAGCAATTAAGATGGCGGTTCCTAGAACCAATCCTGTGTCAAAGGCCATGTCAGTGGAACAGGAGGAGGACGAGAGCCTGGAAAGAGCCAGGGATGCGGTGAGGAGACGGGAGGACTGGATCCTGAAGGGCCTGCATGGGATACGCTGCTGCAGGTGCAGTTCCTCACCAAGTCCTGGTTTGCTCTAAGGCAGAGAGCACAAAAGGATGAGGAGTGGCAGAACAGGCCCCTGGAAGAACGAGTGAGGAAGGCACAGCGGGTGTCTGTGAGCAGGGACGAGGAAAGGGCCGGGGCAAAGGCCAGAGTGACAGCACAGTTCTTACAGCCCCCAAGGAGAAGAACGCAGGGACCCCCAGGACCAAAGGCAAGGGGGTGACACCAAGTGTCAACAGAGCGTGTCTTCCTCAGAGGCAGGGAGACAACACGGCACCGGCTGGGAAAGAACCAGTGTGCCACTGCCCAGAGGAAGGACCCCGGAGGAAGGAGTGTCCACAGAGACGGGGGGACCCTCAGGAGGGGATCCACCGGCTGGTGGAGATGGGTCACGAGGGGACAGAAGATAACGCCCTTAAAAATAGTTCCAAAACTAAAAATAACCCAGGAGAAACAAACTGAATGGTGACTGAACTTTGCAGAGACAACCACTCAGATAGAAGAGGAGGGACAGACAGGATAAAAGATGTGTCTTTACAAACAATGGTATTTGTAAATACCCAACTGGAGGGGGGTCTGGGCCGCACTGGCTGTCACTGGGGTGCGCTGGGAGGCGACTGGGCCATACTGGAATGTACTGGCAGGCACTGGGGGGCAGTGAGCAATAGTGAGGGGTGCTGGGGGTGTCACTGGTTACTGGTCCATACTGGGTGTTCCCAGTGGCCCCGGGACCCCAGGGGAGGGGACGTGGGTGGGGGGACGGGGCAGCTCCTCCCCTCTGTCACCCCCTCCCATCCTGTCCTGGGGCCCTGCTGCACCCGCTGGAGCCGATGGGGCCCTCCCGGAGCCTGGAGCTGGGGGTCAGCGCCCCCCACTCTCTGGGGTAGCCCTGACTTGTCCCAGGGACCCCAAAATTACCCCCTGGAGCCCCAAATAGTCCCCAGGTCCCCCAACACCCCTGCGCTGGTTCCTGGGTGGGGCCAAGGTACCGGGGATAGGGCTGGGGTGGCTCCTCCCCTCTGTCACCCCCCTCCCGTCCTGGGGCCCTGCAGCACCCGCCCCCATGGGAGTGTCCCCAGAAATCACCTCAAAACCCCCAAAACCTCTCTGGGGA
>NW_008604854.1:3599-4836 GCF_000691845.1 Merops nubicus
GCCCCACAATTCCGCCCAAAACCCCCTTTGGGGGTTCCTCCAGCAGCCCACGCCCCTGTAAAAGGTGGTGGGGGAGGTTCAGGGGCAGTGTGGGGCAGATGTGGGCGGGTACCTGGAGCAGCATCACGGGGCCGGGCAGCTCCAGAATCTTTCCTTCAAATTTTAAATGTAAGTCGTGATTTTCAATTTAAATTTTGTGAATTGAAACCATTTTCAGAAAAAAAACTTCAATCAAAACTAAATTTCGGACTGAAAAATTAAATTCAGAATTCAGTTTAAAGAACATTAAGATAAATACAGGAAATAAATTTGATATCATTTTAAATATTAAGTAATATTAATGATAATTATAAATATTGTAATTATAGTCATTAATAATTATAATCAATACTTTATCATACAATAGTAAATTGTATACAATGTTCTATTATATATAAAATAAGCAACTTGAAGGAATTTGAACCTTTGCAAAATTAATGAAATGTGAAATATGAAACTTAAATTTAAACTCGAGAAATCTTAGTAAAATCTTACAATTGTAGTAAAAGTTATTAAATTCCAGCAGGGCAGTATTTAGCAAATTAAAAATTTAAATTGTAATGCAAATGCAATAAACATGGACATGAAGGTATTAATGTACTCCAATGCAACAGTATTTATGAAATAACCAGCAATTAATGATAAGCTCTATTTACTTATATTAAATACTTTAAAATACCTTAAAAGTTAACGGGAACTTTTAGTTTAAACACCTTATTTTCACTGATTTAAAAAATGCACTATTAAGCAACTTCTGTGTTTTCCAATAAAGGAAGCTGTGTATCACTGGATGATTTACTAAGCCATGTATAGATGGCATTAATATTAGTATTAGTCCTTTGTCTTAGGGCCTGTATTGACCTTGGTTAAATTCTTCCTCTGCTGAGCTAACTGATGCACTTTGGTTTGATGCACATGGTTAACTTTCACAATAAACAAAACAAACCACTGGCAAACTATACTCAGTAAATGCTGTGATGTGTCAGGGAGCTGTGAGCAGGGATGGGGAAGGTGGAAAGACAGAGTCTACACTTGAGAAGTAAGACAGAAGCCAAATGCTTTTATTTTTGTTTGACAAGCTGTATATTTTGTACCTTTTGTGAAAACATAAAACTGTTTCTTGACACAGCTTTGAAGCTTCCTACATAAGGGGGTTTATTACTTTTTTTTGGTTTTTTTTTACAGGACTGACACCACT
>NW_008604855.1:0-21114 GCF_000691845.1 Merops nubicus
ATATATATTTATATATAAGAGAAACCCATGGAAAAAATAAGAAAGGATCAGACTGAAGGGCTGCCTGGCTCATGCCATGAGCCATTGTTCAATGGTTGCTTCTACAGTAAGGAAACCTGCTGTGATGTCTCTTAATGTATCGGGGTCACTATCCAGGAGCTTAAGGTGATAAGGCAAAATTGTCTAGGTGTGAACATTTAAATATGTGTATGTGCATTGCACTGGGAGAAAAACACCAGTGTTTCAATATATGTCCATGTAATTCCACACACTAAACAAAGTGTCCAAAAAATGGCAAACAAACTGCAAATATCTCCTACAGAATGAAAGCGAGTGAAGGGGAGGGTTTCTTAGATTAATGCGGGAACAGCTGCATCCCCAGTTCAGTCTCCTGGCTGGTATGAATAATGGATGGACTAAGAGGCAAAATGCACAATAATGTTCTTTTATTAATGAAATGAATATATATCTATATTTGGTGGCTAGCAGTAAATTAAGACAAGTGAAAAAAAAAAAAAAAACCAACCCAGTCACCGTTTGCATTCATAAAATGCAGTTACTTCAATTCAGTAATTACTGACCTGACAGAAAATATCATTCCACAGCTAAAATAAGGCACTTCCCACTGCAAGTCTAAAATATATATCAAAGCAGTTGTAGTTTTTGAATGTCTGTTCATAAACACAGAGTTCAACGTTTTCCAAGATTAAAAAAAAAAAAAGAATTTGCAAGGCTCAGGAGTCCTGCAACATCAAGAGGGAGAAATCAGGATGAAGACACTCCCTATGGCAAAACCCTGCAAAAATGCTAACTGCACCTTAGTGTCTGGGTGACAGAAACAATGATTTTAAAATAATGGTCTGTTACTTCAAATTAAATGCTTTTCCAAAAATGGCTTGTTAACCATTTGGTACTGGGTGTCAGGATTGCTAAATGTTGATGCAAAATACATTAGTGCTTAATGAAGTGCTTCAGACCCATCAGCACCAAACTATTAGAGGCAATCCACTTATCTGCTGCTGGATAAGAAGCTCTACATTTCCTCATATGGATTGTAGAAGGACAGCTGCATATTTTAAATAACAATGCTATCCTTACATTTTAGTCACCATTACTATCATATAGTGCTCGAAGTTCTCACTCTCTCACCTTGAGCCAGGGGAAAAAAAGAATGTCAAAATGTGATAATGAAAATCTGGGATTTGCAGCCCTGTGAAGCATAAGTGCACTTCAGATCCTCTTATTATTTATTGAAAGAGTAGCTTGAAGTGGAAATGCCCTGGAAATCCATAATGAACTGGTTCATGCACTGGTGAATGCAGATGAAATAATATATCTATTAAACCGAGTCAATGTGCATAAAGGGCCTTTGTTACAAAAACAGTAATAATAATGGAAAAGATTATTTTTTGAATATGCCCTTGTGTATGAAGATACAGTAGGCAAAAACTGCACTTAAAAAACAGATACACTCAATACTCAAATGCATCTTACCATCTCCCCTGCATTCCAAAGCATTAATCTATCATATTTGGAAGTTCTTTACAGGTAAAAAAATAAAACTATGGCCTCATTAAATGAAAAAATAGCATTTGTGCAGAATGCAAAGTGGCAATATCGTCCAGCAGTGTGTCAGATACTGGAAGTGCAAAACATCATCGTTACACTGGGCAGGATGAGCCCAGTCTTGCAAGTTCCACAGGGCTTGTGAATGCTCAGTCTGTGGACAGCAGTGACCCATTTTCTGGTTCTGACACGTTAAACACTCAGTGTTAGAACATGACCTGTGTATTTTTGCTTTCAGTAGATAAATACTCCCTTCTTTGGCTCTCTGTGACTTTATACAGTTTTATTCAATAAGGTCTTTAGGTGAGAGAGGCTCTGAATACCTCAGCCCAGGATAGTAACTACAATAATGCCCCTGAGTCTACGAGCATGTCTTTACAAAGATCAATTAGATCAACTTCAGGGGAGATTTCAGAAAAAAAAAAACATAAAGACAAATGTAGTCTCAAATATCTCAGAAAGTTTCTGAAGGTTTAGGAAAACAGAAAGACTTGGTTATACAAAAAAAAAAAAAAATAATTTGAATTTAATACAAGTATTTTTATTCATTCAACCAGAAATGTTTAACTTTCTCAGAGGATAGTATCTACTACCACAGGATGATGTGATGTGGTTTAAACGTTAAATAAATGTTTATTTCCTGTAAGCATAAAGAATCTTTTAAATGGAAATCTGTATTTTATAGAATGGTAATATATGCCATTCTTTTCAATTTTCACACAGAATTACATACTGTATGCAGTATGTTCACTGTGTGTAAGAGATCTAGGTATTATTCTGTTTCACATTAAAAAATAATCAAAAACTGGAATGATTGAAGGCTAAGAAACTTAGAAGGCATTGAAAATACTAATTTGAGCTCTTGACCAAAAGATTAGCAGTAAACAAAGAAATTCTCAGTAGATTAGAAGTGTTTGATTTTGTAGCAATTGTTACTTAAAATACAGGGATGAACTTTTCAAAATTAATTATTTAACCTTTTTAAAGTAGTGTTATGTAGGTTCTAGACACAAAAATAGTAGTTTAGCAATGGAGCCTAACTAAATTATTTTGCTATGGCAGCTCTGTACTCTTGTCCATCTTTCTGTCTCTGTTACATCATTATTGAATGCTGATTGCATTATTTTAGAGCATGGAATGCTATAATGCTATTCTGCACCACTATGATGGATTTAGTTTTCATTTTGTTCTCAAAAATATGTTGGCTATAAATACATCTCTGCTCTCCTATGAGGCTTATACTATAGCTGGTAAATTTTCTGGAGAAATCAGTCATGTATATCTCAAGAGAAAAAAATAAATCCTTTGAGGCAGAATAATCTTTTGGCTGCATTCTTTTAACTGGAGATTTTCAAACTAGGGATGAATTTGACAAGCCTTAGCAGTTAAACCTACTAAAATTCTCAAAATTATCATTGTTTCCAGTGCCATGATACAGGTGTTTGTTTACATTTTCTATGTCATCTTACTAGCCATCTGCCTTTTCCTGTTTTGCTCTAAAAAAAAAATAAATCATGGGCCGTGTTTTCAGAAGACATCCCTGCTTCAGAATGCAGTTAACTATGTGTCAAAGTGCTCTTGCTGAATCAAGGCCATCCTGTTGAACTTGTGATTTTACAGTGATTTCATAGACTGCACTCTAATACCCTATAATCAAGAAACCAATGAAACCCAATCCCATGGTTGAAATCGTTAGTCAGGTTTGGGCTGCCCTTACCTGGGTTGCAGTTTCATCTTGTAAATGTGACAGAAAAGCAGAAGAAAGGATGTGGCTAGAAGTTAGAGCCATATTATTAAGACTTGTATGCTCAGTAATGACAGAAACTGATCAAAATATAAAGCACAGCAAGTAAACATTCTTCTTTCCCATTCCCAGATACTCTGGGTAGACCTAGATAAAATTAGCAGAGTATTTCGTTCAATAGACCTTGGTTAACAGGAGGAGACAGGGTGGTCAAGCTAAACGGGTCTTTCCGTCAGAGCTCTTCAGTGTTCTCCCTAAGAACATCCATTGAGCGGCATGAGGAGGTGTCAAAGAGCTGGGCTAGCTCCCTCCAGTGTTTGTTTTTCTCTCTTGTCTGACAACTTCATCACAATCCATCTTTGTTAGCCGATTGCACTGACTTGAACATGGGTGAGTGTGTATCAGCCTTCATTAGGTCAAATCAAAGCCAAGCGTACATCTCTGCCTTGCCTGTAGAAACAGATTTAAACTTTGAAAAGGGTGGGGGGAAGGTCAGTTGGTATTTGGCTTGAAATTTGAATCTATTAAAGGATGAAATTAATAGCATCCAGAAGTAGAACATATGGCATCCATATATATGGTACTGTATCTGCTTGATGATGTCACGCTACCTCTTAAGGTTTGGGAAATGCACTTTTTAAAGCATTTAGCTATGTCGTGGGCTCAACCTTTCAGACCTGACTGAGACAGAACAGCTTTAGTTTGGTCTGAACATTTATTATCCCTGCTATTTGCAGGCCACATAAAAACTCATGGTTTTCATTAGCTTTGCATTTCACACACAGCCTAATTTCATTTATTCTTATTTTATGCCCCTGCCAGACCACCGCTCTTGATAAGGAGAGGCAGGTTTTCCGACGAAGACGCAACCAGGATGTGAGGGGACATTATAAGGCACAGCAAGCTCCACCTGAACTCAACTCCGAATCGGAAGACTATTCACCAAGTTCATCCGAGACTGTTCGCTCACCTAACTCACCCTTTTAATAAAACACTTTTACTGAAAACTCTTGGCTTTAACCCTTTGAGACCCTGAAAATCCTTCAGACCTGTGTGAAGTGATTACAGCTGATCTATCCAGCAGTAAACGTGGATGGAATAAAAAAAAGGGTGCTCACAGAATCTTTCTAAGAATAATTTCTTAATTGATTGAAATACTTGTTCTCTGTTTAGATTGCAACTTGCTGCTAATATGATCCTCAAAGGGTTAAGGCTGTTTTGCTTTTTTATTTAAAGATAGAAGCAGTGAATGTTTTCATCAGTGAAGCTAGGAACTGCAGTATGTATTTTTAGCACATGTTAACCCTCTGAGTAAACAATCGACTTAAATCTTGACAACCCACATTAGGGCTTTATTCTGGCTTTTTTGCTTTTATACGCACATATCTTTTATAGTACCCTAAAGTTCCTTGGCTGTCTCTGGCCAAAACAATATTAAACGCAATATTGCTTAGGGGTTACAAATATAGGCTTTAAAAATGAAAATAAAATTAAACAGTATATTCTACAGCGGCTGGTTCTAAACCTGCATCGTACTTCCACAGGAAGTGACTGTTGGTGGATGTTATTCAGGCTCAATGGGAAATTCAGTTTAGGGCAGCCTCATAGTTTACAGAAGGTTACATGATGGTGGCCACAAAAGGTTGCTTCCATATTGTTTGCTGCTAATGACAATGCAGAGTATTGGGAAATGGCTTGAGGACACATCCTGTCATGTAATGGTATGTAATGATCTAGCTGAGAAGTTCCTAGTTCCTCTGCCTCACATTCAGAAATGTGCAGGCATCCTCTTGGCATGACCTGGTTGTTCCGGGAGATTCACTTTTAAAGATTAGTATTGATGAGAATTACCCTTAAAATAGCTAGAGTACATCTAAATTGGGGAAAATAAAAGTAATTTAATATATACGTAAAGCCTAAACTGAATTAGTGAAAGTATTCTCTTAGAATAGAGAAACTAAATATGATTCACCAGTTCTACTTGTAATATTTAATAAAATGAGCATTTACACAGAGTATACATATTTCTGGTTTGTTAAAACCTCAACACAGCATTATAGCTTTTTATTTAACCATTATTGTAAAGCTGGCTTCCACAGAAATACTACACTTTGTAGACTTTTGCTTCAGATGTGGTCATTTGAAAGTGAAGTTATTACAAAATCACTCAGAATTTCACTTGAATTAAAAAGGAAACTTCCAAAATCCTATTCTAAATTTTTTTAAAAAACCCAACCTTGTGAAATTTATACTTTCTCTTATAACTCATATAAAATGCAAGTTTTCTCATCTGTAGTTCAAATTTTCTCACATAAATGTGTTTCCTTCTGTCTCTCTCTCCTTGCCCTTTCTCTCCCTTTCTTTCTGCCTTTTCTTATCATACATCCAAAAATATCAATAGGCTGCCCAAAAAGATATGTAGACTTTTCTGATTTTGCTGGGAAGTATAAATAAATTTTGGAGGGCAGGGCATGTTGCCCACAGTTCCTTTTCCATTATGAGCTGTGTTTTCTCATGGAACTGCCCCTACAAGCAGTTGTGGCAGCGAATGTGTACCTGCAGCTTGTTGGATCTACTGTCATGCTCTTTTGCCTTTGTAGTTGGAAGTGCCAGTTAAAATGTATTTCAAGAAACACTGAAATTGTTTGTTTTTTTTTTTTTTCTTCATCCTTTAAAGTACATCTTTCATTGCCTTAGTCATGAAATTTATATATTAAGAGCTCTGAAGATTTTAAATACAGGAGTTTCATCTTGTGAATCTTCACACAAGTGGTACAAGTATTTTGTACAGAATGTGTTTAAATTCCCTCATTGTGAATAATCTAGAAGCGAGACATTGAGTTGAAACTAGATCTCCAGTCTTCCTTGGTAAACAAAGAGATGAGCATCTCCAGGTTGGATACATCTCACGTGTCATGGGCAAATGTTTCAGGCAGGCCTCATGCTTTGATTCACCTATTGCTCTATTCCACTGACTGCAGAAGGAACTGCTGGTGGAAGCTTACGTCAGACACCAAACTTCAGATTATTAATTTAGTAGAATGAATCTCATCCTAAATCATCAGGAGACTCTGATCTGAACATGTCCATGTGCTGAAGGCCCGTGTACACCCTTATTTACTCTGTCTGGAACCTGAGTAACAACATCTTATCCCAAGTGAAGCAAATAGGTGTCGTTGTTCAAGAGCTGCACAAAGGCAAGAGGTGAAGGGGTAAAGGAACTGCCTTTATAAAAGTTCAGAATTTAGGTTTTGGGAAAGGGCTGTGTCTGTGGCAGATCCTTGACGGTGATCACCTAACCCAAGAGTCATTGTGGAGGGCAGGCCCTTGGTACATAGGGCACAGCCACTGCTGTGGTGATGTTAATGCTTGTAGTTTGGTAACACTTTGACAAGACAGGGATTATTTTAGCACAGGACCAAGATAAAGGCCAAGGTAAAGCCTCCTTTGGCACTTATATAGACCACTTTACAATAGGTCAGGGTCTGGCACATTTTTCCAGCATTGTCCTTCCCACAGTGTATCACACCCTTCCTTTTAGAAGAGATACAACTCAGCCATGTAAATGCAAGACATACATTTGGTAATAGAAAAGTGTCCATTAATACCACATGCTCCTTGTCTGTTAGGAAAAATTGACAGTCTTAAAACAAAGACCAATATTCATTTTTCTTAATTCAAGAGGGAAGTTAGGAGGAAAAAAAAAAAAAACAACCAAAAAAAACACCCCCCAAAATGCAAAAAAACCCCCCAACTTCACCTTATGCATGCGAAATATTATTCAAAAACCCATCTGGGGTTTTCATATCACCTTTGCTTTGCTTTTCTTTGGATTACAGGGTTATCATTAAAATAAGATGTTTGGCTCCTTCATCTTACACCATCTTGTACTACTCAGAATGTATGTAAAAATAATCAGAGATCCTGAAAACCCTACTCATCCCCAAAGTCTTAGATGCTTCTGATCTTTGGCTCATGTTTTATGAATATAACTATACAAATTTTTTTTAAGTTATTTTTAGGTCTGTGAGAGATTTGGTTTCATATTGCTGATAGCTTCTTTTTAGGCTTCAAGGAAAGGTATCTGAATATTTAAACTGTTTTAAAAGAGTTTGCAATGATGGTCTTAAATATATCCATATATATTTTAAAATATAACCATATATATGTATTATATATGTGTGGTTTCATGGAAATAATAATGGTTCGGGCTAGTTGGCAGTGACTGCTCTTTTTCTTGTCTAACCTCTGAATTCCTTTGGGTAAGTGAAGACAGAATATGTGGCCCTAAAAATACTTGAAACAACAGTGAAAAAAAGAAATCAAATATAACAGACTATTTCTAATGTGATAATCTGGTAGAGCACACAGCACACTGTGGTCATTTTATTGTAATAAATACCAGTCCTTCAAGCTTTTTTCTTTATTTTCCTTTTGAATCATTGCATCGTATTGGTACTAAATGTGACAATGATTTTTTTTTAATGCTCATTACATATACCAGGCCAACTTCCTCCCATCAAGCCTGTGTAGTTAGCTGAGGATGGCAGTTGTGGTAGACACTATCACCAAGGAGATGGAGAGGAGCACTCCCAAAGGGTGATTCGGGTCACCTAATACTTGGTCTCTGGAGATACCTGACAGTCTGGTTTTAGTAATAACAAGAGAGTAGAACAGGGTCACTTCCAGCTTAATTCCTCTCTATTAAATGTAAGTGGGGATAACATGGACTCCAATCTAAGTGCAATATTCTAGTGAGCTTACATATAGTAAGCCAGCTTTGATGTGAAAATGTAGTACTGGTAGGTGATAGCACAGGATTAGTGAAATGGTACTGAGCTGGGCATTGTCTCATCTAGATGTACCCATCTAAGAGTTAAAGCATCTAATCAAAGGCAATCATCTAAACTTCCCTTGTAGTTGCTAGAGACTGGTTTCTCTAGTAGATAATTAAAATTCTAGGATGGATGAATCGCTCACAAGATGAGGTGCCTAACCCAAATATTTCTAGAATATGATTTATTAAGCCATGACATATAAAGAGATATTTCTGTATTTTACCATTTTCATAGCATTAATGTACAAAAAATCCAGAATACTATGGTTCTACTCAGAGGGTTAACAGAAAAGCACTAGGCATGCTGATTACATTGGTGTATCCAAACTGCTTTGCTTTTTTAGCCAGTGTTTGCTGATTTTTTCAGAAAATTCTTGAAAAAATTTCAAGTTTGAAATAATTTAAGTGTTGTTGTTTAAGGAATTTCTATAACCAAATTAATATTATTTTTAGCTTAACTTATCACAGGAATAATATGTATCATTGATGCAGTGTAAGTCTGTAGTTATCAATTTTATTAATTCCACAAGTGGTTCCAGAAATCTCTTTTTTTTAAGTACTTACTCTAGAGCTTACAATGGTGGCATAGGTGACTGAGACTGTCTTTCTTATTGGTAAACAAACAATATTGTAATTTCAAGAAAGTCCTAAGAATCAGCTTTTCAGTTCGGTAGTGTACTAGTTAGGGGAAAGCTATCTCATGACATGCATTGTGTAAATCATCTTTGTAGATGAAGATTGTTCATATTAATGAACACATTCTTTTTTCCTTGACATTGTAGCAGAAACTGTTTACTTGTTAATGAACAACCAATACATTAATTTGCTTCAGACTGTTAGAGGGGAAAGTGAGATTCCAGTCATTGACAATGTTATTGCTTTACAGTAGCCCTCATCTAATTTCAATGTGGTGCATACTACAATAAGCAAAGACAAACCTGTGAATAAACTCCTGAAAAAGCCTGGTGGGTCTGTATTCAGTTGGGTGCTCACATACAGTAGCGTGTGACAGCAAGAATGCTTTCCAGAATTGTTGAAATGAAAGCGATATATCCAAAAATAAGAGCTAAATTGCAATCCTTTCCCTGTGGGGCATATATGTTTAAAAAGGAAAAAAAAAAAAAATGAAAAGAAAAGAAAAATTGGCTCAGAGGTTTGCAGTGCTACTATATTACCACAGGGCAAGTACATTAAATCATTGTTATTTGCTAGCCTGGGGTATATGTTAGAAAATGGCATCTTTTTTATTTAGTTTAGATTGTGGGCAGAGAGAGAGCTTTCCTAATGTTATTGCAGTGCCTGCTAGTGCTGCCATGGTCAAGGCTGTGTTAGTATTTCCATTATAAACTCTTAGTCTCAAAGGTTTTTAATTTGATCGTAAAAATTTGCTTCAGGCAGAAACTTGGCATACAATTTTTCAGCTCAGAGTGATTCTTTTCCTAAAATATGAGGGAAATCAGCTTGACCCCTTCGACATTTATTTTCCAAGTGTACACAAACATTGGTGCACACAGACACAAAGGCAATTTTTGTGCAGCTCATTTCAGACGTGTTACATTTTCAAGCATATCTCAGAGGTCTTAACTATGAAGCTGACAGCTCAGAACTTTTGGGCATTTTGGAAAACCAGGGAGAAAACTCAGTGATCAAGAGCAAAAAAATGTTCCACATGTGGGAGAGTTTTATTTTGATGTGACAGGCATGTAAAGTTTGTGCAGTAACAGGTATGTATATACGCCCTGCTGAGTGCTCATGTATTTCCTAAAGCCATTAGTTTAAGTCAGTGCATGTAGCAAATGCTGAATGTGAGTATGCTGAATTTCTTTGTAACGTTGGCAGAAGAAGCAGTTTTGTCCTGTCTTTTAGAGTAGCACCATGGACAAAGCTGATGTTACACCAGCCAAAAGGGTCCACAAAGAGAAGAATCAAAGGAATATGTTTTCTCTTAGGGGGAAAAAAATTGTCTGAATAAGACAGGGTTGAAAGCTCACAGTGAATGAGAGAGATAAAAAAACAGTTTAAAAAGCATAAGTATGAAATCATTTGAAAACTATAAAAGTGCAAGGGAGACACGCAGTGTAATAAATCCATGTGTGGAGCCAATCAGCTACTAATCTGGAGCAAATTTACAGCTACAAACAGGCATAATTAATATACAAATCAAACACACCCAGCAGCAGATGGAACTGAAATCCTAGTTCTTTTAGCAAACATAGTGCAGACCTCTTCCTCGTACAGTCACTAAACAAGACCGTGTGTAGTTGTTTGAAGTAGTGTTATATACAGGCTAGTAGGGAAATTATGTGTTTAAAAAATGACTGTAAATGAATTTATTTTTTTTAAATAGCAGTTCTGCAGCATGCTTCTATCTTAATGGATCCTGTTGGGAAATGACAGGTTTGAATGAACAGGTTTGTCTGAATATACACTTGGATAGACCATGCCAAATAGCTTCAGTAAGAATTAAGTTGCTATATTGACACTTCATAATACCTGCAGCTTTCTGCAGCAGGGGCTAGAGAAAGGAACAAAGCTTTACTGAAATAAAGAGTTCATGGAATGACTCACCTGTGATGGAGATGTCTTCCTAATCCTTCTTATTGTTTGACTTCAGTGATGATCCACAATGCTCAGTCATTTCCGTAAGTGTTCGCCCTACTTAAGTGGGTGGGGAGGGAACACTGGACAGAATGATGACATTTTCTTGGCATCTGCCTGTAATGCTGCACAAATTGTAAAGCCATGAGTAAATATGAGGTTGGGAAAATAACTGTTTATGCTAAATGACAGAGCTGGTAAAAAGCATTTAATTAATTCTTAATCTTAGAAGATGGTTTCCGATAACTGATCAAAGAGATTTTCAAGAGGTTTTTCCAATAGAACTGCTGAATACAAGAAACTCCAACTGGTTTTCAGTTGGAACTTGATCTGTTGATGAGAAACTTTCTTCTTGAGGTGTTTTTGCTATGTCCTCATACACATTTTCCTGTGATAGGAAAAGATTGGACTCAGAAACTGAGAAGATACCCTGTATTTCTATGTTCCTAACAGATTTTAAAGCTAGTGATGATTTATTCTTACACATCTAAATTTAAGTACCTGGAGGGAAAAAAAAAAAAAAGATTAAAAAGAAACTTAGCTTAATTGTTTAGAGTTACTCTCAAGAAGAGCTGACATATCTACTACGACTTAACTGCTGCTGTTGCTACTACTCCTACTACTACTGCGACCACCATTGCCATTTGCAGGTAATTACTTTTTTAATCCACACTTCTCCATTAGGTGCCTGGAATGATACATCTGCTAATAAGACTAGAAGGGGTTTATACGAATAACAACACTTATAAATTCATTTTCTTTTCAAATAGAATGATCACAGCTTTTGAAGCTGGGGTCCATAATATGATGAGTGTTTGAAAATTGGCAAGAGAAAATTGGTTAGTTGAGAAAGAGGATTATTTGTAAGGTATAAATGCAATGGATCATATGTCCAAAGGAATTACTGGTGCTCTATCTTGCAAAGGAAAGCAGTAGATTTTTTTCTTTTCAGCAAATACAAGTGCGTAGGAAAACATAAATAAGACTTTAAGTTATAAACTTCTGACAATTTGGCATTGATCATGAATCTTAACTAGGTTTAGTTTTTGTGCAATTACTTCCATGTAATAGAGAGTCAAAATTTAAAGGTGGGTAACATCAGATCTTGACAACTTTTGCCACTGATGGTTTAGGAATGGGAGGAATCAAATTGACTGATTGATGCTAAAACCAGAAGTAGTTCAGGAGAGACGTTTCCAGAGAACTGATGTGAAAAAAGGGAGGACTGATGTGAAAAAAGTGAAAGACTCATGAGTAATTCCCAGAGGCAAATTTATCACTTGCCATTTGTGCTGATCTTTGGCGTCTTTATCTGAAGGGAAAAAAATTATTCAGACTGGTCCAAGGTTAAAGACATATCTGCTATAACTTATTTTTGATTTTATTAAGGAATTAATAATAACCTTTTATATTCTGCCTGAAAGAAAGCTGTTAAAGGATTAGCTGAGTGTGAAATTAAATAGCACTTTTCTCATGCATGCTAAAAGCTATCTAAGGAAGTGGTACCCTTTATACAAGTTTCTAAGTTATTTCAATTTAGAAAAAAATAATTTGTTTTGAAAAGTAAGAAACTTAGGAATTGATATATAGTTTCAATTGCAAAGATGAATCTTTAATTTCAAGGTACTAATTAAATAATTTCTAGATTATAAATATTCCTGGAAAAAAAGAAGGAGGGAAGCCAAATGGCATTTTTCAAATCCTACCGTTTTCACCCTAACTTATGAGCTAAGTTCTTGAGTTGTTGCTCACTTTTTGTAAAATATTTGCTCTAAAGTGTTAATAGAGGAGTAGAAAAGAACAAATCACTTCATACTTCAGCTCTAGTCTCAACTTCTAACAAGCTCGTGTTTCTTGTGCAGAGAAACATTACAATATATTTCAATTCAGTCATCACAAGCAAGCCACTAAGGGGTTAGGTACAGCTGCATTCCTGAGAAGCTGTGCACAGGCTTTAGAAATTAGTCATGCAGCCACATCCTACTTTTCCCACATAAACCTCTTCACCAACGTGAGCCTTGATGAACAAGATTATAAAAAAAAAAAAGAAGCAACTATTCAAAAAATTCACACTTCATGTGTTAATTTCCCAGCACAGGAGGTGAGTTTGGATAAGCATATGGAAATCAAATATAGTTGTGGACTGACAGCCTTTGTATCTGGTGCCCTTCAACACTATACATACCAACTCTCATGAGAAATGTGAATACTATTTTATAGTGGAAACCTGCTAAATCCCACTAATGACTGGAAGTTTCATTGTAAATGGCTGGATTTGGGGAATTAGCAGGTGAATGAAAAAATACAAGAAAAGACCAAGGGATAATGCATTGCACAGTGTACTTTTTCATTTGTTCTGACAATTGATTTAGTTTTAATTTCATACTTCATACATTATCAGCAAGTGTGCTGGAGTGTAAAAGCTACAAGTAAGGAGTCTGAGTAATGTGAGATCCCACCAGGGCTGTCTGATTTATTTATTTTTTTTGCTGAAAGGCAGAAAAAGTGCTATTTTACCTATGCTGATAAAAGCATGTATCTTATCCTACTCTCATTTACAAGTTAATAGTTGCTATTTATCAGCTGGTTCATGGAATGATTCTTGATGCACAAGATAGCTGCAAAACTAATGAGTCTGTCAGAAGATGCCTGCTTGTCTGTCTGTCTAGAAGATGAATTTTTACATTCACAGAGATTATAAACCCACAGCAGGATTATAGTCATGTGGTACTTTCCCTCTTGGATTTTGTCTTCCCAAACAGTGCCCCCTCTATCTTACTGGCAGCACAAGTTTTTGCCATGCTGAAATGAAGACTAGTGATCTGTGAACATAAACCATCATGAAGCTTCATTGTCTTCAAATAAAACAGCCCTCTTCTTGTCCACTCCCTTTCACACATCTCCAGCCCCTCCAAGCCACTTGTTTCTTTCTCATTTATACAGCTCCTTTCTCTTGTGTGGTACAAATGTTGGGCATTTGTGTGGGAAAAATGTTGGGCATTATCATTAATTTGGAGGTCACAAAAACTGCTTCAGGGGAATAAAAAAGCTTTACCTTGCATTAATTACCTGGTTCTGTTCATTGTTCTGATATAGAGAAATTACCTGAATGGAAACCTTGGTAATTCACTGGTTATTTCCCTTCATGTAACGTGGAGCCTGGTATTGTTATTTTACGTACAACTTCTACATAGTCAAATCTATGATACCACAGTGTCCCAGGGTATTCCCCAAACTGACCTCTTTTTGTACCAGCTATAGACAGGAGAAACAAAACACACAGGTAGCAAACTTAATGAATGACTTTACAATTAGAAAGTTAAACTTTTAACATTGAGGGAGTTGCCTGTTATCAGAGGTTGCTGGATTTTTGATCAAAATCATGAATGGGCATGTGTGTGTTTGAGCAGATACTGAACTTTGAAATATAGCAGGTTTAATTATGCACTATAGTAAAAAAAAAAAAAGACATCTCTGGTCCAAGGCTTCTCAAATCACATGCATAAAGATAAATCAATTTATTCTTTTCTGTTAGACACCTGAAAAGATAAATCCACTGACCCTGAAAATAGATCTCTTTTTCTCCTTGCCCACATCCATAATCCTTTTTCTTAATAGCTGAAAAGAAAGTCCTAATAATTAATATGACACAAGAGGGTTTTCATTATTTCTTCAGAATTACCTCTTAATTTACTAGATTAGCCTGATTAAGTAATGAATTTGTCAGTTCCAGTTTTTCCTTAAGAATATGAAATATCTCATTTTTGACCATATGACGCTGAATTAAACTGCAACTGAGGAAGACATTTTGGCCTAGATTTCTTTTGTTTAAAATTCTTTAAAACCATTTTCTTAATCCACACCAAATTACTGAAGGCTGCAGAGCCCCACGGGCCCTCTCCATTTGCAGACTATGCAGCCACAGAGCTGGAAGTGAAGCACAGCAGCCTACCAAGCTGTTCCCCCTGGGCTGGGAGTCATGGTAGGAAGGGAAGAAGAGTGTTGGAGACCACAGTCCTGCTGCTACAGCACAGCAGTTTGCTCATTTACTGAAATACTGGGTTCGAATGCCACTAAAGATGTGCAAACACTCTCTTGCAGAAGTACGCTATTCCACTGACTGGAGGAGGAGAAAATCCTGGTTTGGGGTTTCGGGTCTTTTTTCCCAATATAGGTCAAATTTTCTGTGCATCAGTGAAGAATACCATCCTTCCTTCACCAGTGTACAGCAGAAAAGTTCCATGTGTTTCCACATTCACTTTTTGAGAACTGTGGACTTTTCCCTTTGGTATTTTTGTTGTTGCTAAGAAAACACCTGTGGGTAATTACTTATATTTTCTTATAATTGTGAGTCTGTAATGGATAAAAAAACGTGATCCTCTTCTCTTTCCATGTCAGGATAAACTGGCCCTCGTTCCCTGCAGTCTTTCCTATTTCACCCAAACGAATCAGTTAAGTAGCTAACTCACTGACTGTATATATTAATGTGCTCCATAGCCTAATTTGTGTAAAATATGCAGTGGTTGACATTTTAATGTCAACCTTTACCCCTTATAGCAGCTATACTTGCAAGGGAGACTTGTAGGTTCCTGCCTGAGACTTGAGGCTGATGGTTCCATAATTGCCATAGGTGGAAATTTTCTGAGGCCATTGGAAAGGTTTAATGACCAATTGTGTGCCTCTATAGGAATGAAGACTGGCAGAAACTGGCTTGCTCTGCCCTGAGGCCCCTGCTAAAACCCTGAGAGAGGCTGAGAACTCAGTCAGTTTTAGGAGCTGGAGTGGGCTGGAGGCTGGTATACGTGTATATATATATATATAAATGATAGATGGAGAAAGCCAAACCACAAATAACCATGTGGCACTGAAATTCCTAGAGACCAGCAGTTCACAAATCAAGAGAACATACTCAGTGAAGAGTGATGAGCTGAAAAAGAGAGAACAAAAACCTAAAACACCATGAACCAAGCCAAAATTTCCAGACTGCAGGATTTCAGTGACTCACAGGCTAAAAGGTTTGGCGGTGCAGGAGCCAGTGAGGCACAGGCAGCTGCTCTGGTTGCAGAGCATTTCACACTGCACGAGTGTGCAAATGATGTAGGATGGCAAAGTGCAACTCTATAAGGGGAGAAGTGGTCAGCAAGCTCGTGTGGACCATGCCAGTGCGGGGGCAGGAGCTAGCTGTCCCAGCTCTCCACTTTGAAGGACTAGACTTCAAGTTTTCCACTTGATTCTCATACCTGTGGATTCTTCTTTTAGGGCAAATGAAGAGCTGACAGCTCTTTTTGTTTTAACCTCCTGTCTGCAGCTCTGGTGTTGCATTTGTCCTACAGGGTTATGTTCTGCTCAAGGAAGACTTCACCACAGCTGGCATGGAGGAAGTCCTGAAACACATCAAACAAATGAAGATTTTTTTAGAAGTAAAGTTCTAATGGCCTCCAGTGAGCTCGTGCAACTATTGGTATGCGGAAATTTTCCAACTTGCACAAATCACAGGACCAGCATGTTGCCTTTCTCTGACCCTGGCGTCAGCTTAGTGGCCAATTTTATGTCCTTGCAGCAGAGCACAGGGGTACTACAGTCCTTCAAAGAAACAATGGGAAAATGAGCTGTCAGTTTGAACACCCGAGGTCTGTGTGGTGGCCAAGATCTTATCTATTTGTTAATGTTTACCTTGCCTGAGGTATTTTTCAGAGAGGTGGTGGTCTGTGTGGAGGGGTGGCAGCGAACATCTCTGGAAGCAGTGCAGGCTGTTCTGCAAAGCTGTGGAGCCCACAGAAATGGGGAAAGTGCTGAAAACAGCAAGGAACAGGCATGGCCTGAGCTCAAGGGTGATGGAAAGAGCATCTGGAGGAACAAAATGGGCTGGGCAGAGTTTGCAGCAATCAAAAAGCTGTGGAGTTGGCTGAAGTGGAAGCTGAAAGAATGGATGTGCCTGCTAGGATGCAATAGTCAGGGGGAGCTGTGCTAATAAATCCTGTGTATTTCTATTCTGTCTGGCATAATCACCCTGAACTTGAAACAAGTTGGCTGGCCAAGCTTGTGCTTGAATATAGTCTATCTGGGAGGTTTGAGGGCTCCTTTTGGGGCTGCTTCCTGAAAAGAGTAAGTTTGGGTGGAGACAGCACAATGCTGTGCCTGGCTTGAGACAGTGATGTTCAAGGAGACCTTGGTCGTCTTTCAAAGTTGGCTCATTTTCAAGCCCTTGTACCCTGTCCCATCTCTGCCACCTCAGTTTGCCATTGGCCAGTTTAGGGAAAGGAGCAGGAGACTGTTTCTCTGCTCTCACACTTCTGAAATGAAGATGGATATCAGATGAAGGCAAAGCTTTCAAGGCCCATTCAGCACAAGTGCTTTCAGCTACAGCAAAGGTTACAGAGACAAGTAATATGGAGATAAAGTGAAACAAAAAAATGAAAATTTGGAGGCAAACTGGCCATGCATTTCAATATGAATGCACAAAAGGCAGCAAGCTCCAGGCTTCCTGCTGTGCCACACTCCCTCACCCAGGGCTGGATATTTACACCTCCAGTGACTGGAGTTTTGTTGTAAATGAAGTAATGGAGTTTGGGCTAGTCAGAAAATTAAGTGGGATAGTCAGAAATCAAGAGTCAAAAACTTTACTACTTGCAGTCCAGTGTGAAAGAAAAGTCTCCCACAGGACTTTTATCCAGTCTCACATATTGCCTTTCACATATGTCTAAATTTACACTCAAATGAGGCTCCTGTGCCCACAAAGCTGTCAGAGTAACATGGATTGCCTGCATCTATGGAGAAAAAAAATCATTAATTTGGGTGCCAGAATACTATTAGTTAAAATCTTACCTCTTTTCCTCTCTGCCTTTCCCACTGTCATCAGTCCGCTTCTTGCCTACTCCTCACTGCACAACTTCTGAGTCTCCTGGCTGATTTAAACCAATTTGGAGAGAAGAAACAGAATTCTCAAAAATAATTAAGGACATACAAGTCTTGTGAAAATCAGCAGCTCAGTAGCTGAGAGAAGCCTGAATTAGCTGTCGGCCCTTGTGCCAGAGGGAAGCAGACACAAGCTGGCAGTGCTCCTGCTCAAAGGGGCAGCTCAGCAGGTGGATCTGTTTGCCTTTCTGCAAGGGCTGATGGGCTGTGGTGGCTGAAAGGACAGGTGGAAAGCTGGCTTGCTGCTGCTTTAAGCAGTGGGCAATACGACGGACCTTTGGGAGGAAGCACATGCAGCTTTGGTGTCACCTTTCCCCAGCTGCAGCTGGAGCACTTCACCTCTCTGGCTGAATGGCAGGGAAACCCTGAGAGGAAGCAACAGCACCCTCATCTCCCACCCTTCCTCCACTTCATCCCTCATTTTAAAGGAGATTGTAATATCCTATTATCCTTCCTCTTTTTCTGAAAGAGAGAGAAGTACCATTTCTTTTTGTTTGTTTTGCCTTGATGTACTAAAATTAGAGGTGAAAATGGTTCCTCCTAGGCTTCCTGTCCTAGTTTGAATTGTATCATTTTGACCTTTTGATCTTTGTGACATAAAGTGTGCTGTTCTGAAATTTTGTGACCATGAATGTAGCTCTCATTGGAATAGTCCTATTCAATATTAGAGTCCTCTGAAATATTTTTGGAAATAAATATTCCATTATTTCATAATTTTTGTTTCTCAGAAGAAACATGGATTTTCTATTTAGCTTTTCTTAAAAAAAAAAAAAATCATATAAAAAAAATCACAATGAGGCAGAGGGAATCCACAAAACCAAACTCCTGAATGTTTTATACATCTTTTAACTTTACTCTTCTAAAAAAAAAATCCACACAGGCTGACTATGAAAGTGATGCTGCCTTACAAGCCTGTGTGAACAGTTCCTTGGCTAATGTTCATCAATCTGAGGAAGGAAACCAGGCGACACACTGTGAAATGCTGACCCTGCTGCTTGTCCCCATGCCATATGGCAGCAGAAGCTGGCATTGTTCTTTGGCACTTAGACCAGAAAGCTCTTTTACCCCAGCCCACTGCTGTTTACAGAAATAGTGCTTCAGCCCTGACCATTAATGATGTGCATGTGTCAGATGACAACAGTCTAACCTGCAATAACCTTGTAAACCTGGAGCACAAGCATAAACGCTCTGAGGACAAACACATTGCAGCATTTAAGTAAAAAAGATTAAGTTTGATGTGGTTTAATTTACTGGAAATGAGTAAAAGGAATTCCACTCTGGTTTTTATAGGAGAAATTTGGCTGGAAAGAATCACAGCTCTGTCTAGGGGCCACAGGCTTTATCAGGGTGAATCCACCCCATATATAAACGTTATAAGCCTCTCAATGCTGTTTGGTTCCAGTGTTAAATTCTTTGATAATTGCATCTTGAACTATTTCCCTTGGCAGACTGATCTTTAACCCAATAATCTTTTGAGTCAGACTTTTTTTTTTTTCCCCCCTGTCATCCAGTTTAAACCTTGTCTTCCTTAAATTTAAGTTTATGTCTGTTTCTCTTGTCTCTGCTTTTCCTGCTATTATAGGCTGAGTCATTCCTACTTGAGGTTTCTTTCCATTCTTTGCCTTGTTTGTGCTGCTAACTTAAGCAATATATTTCTCTTTTGTTCATGTACACAACCTTAACATTTATGAAACTCTTGTTATTCTTACAATTCATTTTCCCACTTAATCATCTATCTAACTTGCTGTGTAATTCAATCTTTCTCCAGTGGCCTCAGTTGGTTTTATATGGAAAAACTGTATACGGGATGTGAATGATCCAGAGCTTCAAAAGCAAGTTCTTGAATATTAATGACTCTGCTTTTTTATCTTCAGGATGACAGACTGCCAATATCCACATCTGAAATCCTTCCTGCCAGTAGGTTACTATACACTTCAGCTTGGCATTAATTATGCTAATTTGTTTACTTTTCTTTAAAATGCTTGTTTGTTTGCATACTGGGTCTTTACCCTCTCTTCCTTTCCTTCCTTTATGTTTGATTACCCGTTTGATCAGTGAGTGGTTTGATTAGACAATTGTTCCCTTGACTTTCAGCTAATCCTACTTTTTGGAAGCATGATCCAATAGGTACCTAACACAGAATTAGGAGCATTTGTATCTGTTCAGAGTTGTGTAACTCAGCAAGCCTTGTACCTTTGTGCCCCTTTTATTCTTCAGTAAGGTGTGAATTGGTCTACATGCCTAATCTGAAGCAGTGGACAAAAGCTATTTTGGTCCTTAATCCAGTTTGAGCAAAGGATTGATTTCCCTAATGCACTTCAACAAAAAATAGACCTGCAATCCCTGTCTTGTGATGTCTTGGTGTGCCACAGGTCAGAGTACATGTTTCCATTTCATAACTAAATGAGTGTGTCAACAAACTGTGACTTTGTAACAAAAGGAAGAAAAATAACTAAGTGGGCAAAACTTTCCTCTCAAAAGCAAACAAGTAGCCAATTAAAACAATTCTTCTTTCTTCTAAATCCATCAACATCTACAAAGCTCAGAATATGAAGATTCATTTCCCCTTTCTCATCTTCCTTTCTCAGATCCAGGTGAGGTGTGTGCTTCACTTTCCTCTGGAGAGGTTCTGAACCAGTCACTGGAAAACCATTGCAGCCTCAGTGTGATTGATTGCTGTCTTCTCTTAGCAAACATTAGTAATGAATTATATGCTGCCAGTGTGCTACCAGCGTGTAGGCTTTTAACTACAAAATGATGGAGAACACAGGGTTCAATGAAAGTTGTGTTCCTCACTGAGTCACATCGACAAGTTGCTAAAAGGAGGGGACAAGAGGTTCAGACCCCATTTAGTTGCAGCCCTTTACTCACCAAGTAAGACCAACAGGTGACTTCTAATGTAGTACTCTTCAAAATATTAGTAAATTATTAATATAATTAGTAATACACTATAGCTGATTCAATACATGGCTAGTAAAACAGAACAGCAGACTGGGGTTGCTGTAATATTGTTGTCATTGGGAATCAACTTTTGCTCTGCTCATGAGGGTGAACAGCCTGTCTCCTACTTCAGGCATGAAAAGAAGCATTTAGGGGTGGAAGATGGAGGAAGTCTTTAAACTTTAGGAGATTTCAAAGGATCTGTTTACTATAAAAGCTGAGCTTTACTTTCAAATAGAAGGTATGGGCAAAGGCAGAAACTGACTCTCCTGTCATCGGGAGGTAAACAGCAAATCCGCTGGATAATGGAATGAGGGAACTTTCTCATGTTCCCTTTGTATAAGCAGATTAAGCATATTTTTGCTTTTATTCTTTCTGCCTACATATTTTACAAACATCTGTGGCTGCGTCGTCTGTTTTCAATATGATGAAGAAATGCATGTTTGTGGTTTTGCTTAGCCTGAGGTGAGGGAAGTGCAGCTGGCTTGTGCCCATGTCCCAGGTTACCTGCCCA
>NW_008604856.1:0-17863 GCF_000691845.1 Merops nubicus
GCAGGAGCAGCAAAAGCCAGGAAGAAGTCAGAAGGGAAGCAGAAGGACTTGACCCTTGTGATCTGTCAGCTTTTATACTGCATATGATGGATATGGGATGGAATACCCCATTGGATAATTTAAGGTCACCTGCCCTGTCCGCTTCTCCCTGCAGGTGTGGCATGTCCCCCCTGCCCATCTCTGTGTGGTACAGGAGATTTAGCAGTGACCTTGGTCTGCACACCAATCCTTGGTAGTAACTCTAAACGAGGAGCCTTATCACTGCTAAAAGCAGACAGTGTTTGTGAAAATTTGCTGCTAACTTCAGAAAGGGCAGTTAGTTAGAAGAGCTTTAGCTGAAAAGTAAAATCACCGAACAGAATTAGTTCTGTTCTATCCCAAAGCAGGACAGAAGTTTTGCTGGGTTCATACATTTTTTTGATTCTCTTTTGTGGGCTTTTTCTCTTACCTTTTTGAATAGTTCCATCCTGATTTATCCGGAGACTGTGATAAATACACTTGCATGTATACAATATTTGCAAAATTATTGCTGTAAGTAATGGAATGAAATTCACAGAAATTTAAAATTTTGGTAAATATGTCTATGCCTAGAATTCAGAAGTTGAATTCTTAAGAATGTTAACTGTTGAATATACAACAGGTTTAAAGACCCTTTTATGCTTTTAATAACATAGTGTTTCAGTCATTTATGTTGTTCCACAAAAAAAACCCCAAACCTCTGGTTTTACTACAACACTCTTCATTTCACAGTCTGGAAAAAAAAAATAAAATCTGGAATTTAAATTAAATAGAATTTAAATCTATCTTCTGATTGAGCATAACTATCTACATTAACTTCCTTTGCTTGTAAAAACATCAGGCACAGCCGGGATTCTGGGGTTGTTGTTCTGGGACAACTAAGAAATATTCCAGAGTTACCATTTTGCCTTGTTTTAAAGTACCAAAGTTACAAACCAAAACATTTTCATGCCAGCCACCATGGAATTGTTTTTTTTTAATCTGTGTGAGCAGTAAAAAATTGGGTTAGAACTCAGCCCTGTGAAGTCATACATATTTAACTTTGAACTTGTGAATAGTCTCATAGGGTTCAGACAAACTCATTTTCTTGCATCCCTTTATAAAAGTCACTGAGATATGAATAAATGTTCATGTCTGTAGATTTAGAGCTTGCACTACACAGTATGAATGGGCAAAAGTATTTTTGGCAACCATGTAGCCAGTATTCATTTCCCAAAACAGTAAAAATAACAGTATGAATATTTTTAAAATTTTTGGCTTTGTATCGTGTCTCTAAATCTAAGTGTAGTGCCAAAACTAATTTTCCCTACCAGTGTGAAATCAAAAGGGCTATTTTTTTTTCATCTAAATACAAAGAAAGTTGCAATTATTGCACTATCAACAGTAAAAATTTTAAGTACACCTAGCAATTGATTCCAGCTTTCTTGTTTAGCAAATTAAAACAAAATCGTGACATCTATTTTTTTTTGTTTAGATACAAAATGTCATCTGAGAGTATGAAATGTAGTTGGACATGAAATTATGTCATGTTGGATAGTCTCGGGCTCCAAAGCCAAAGAATCAGAACAACGTATGTTTGCCATGCAAGTATATGCAATAGGTTTAGTTTCATATACCATTCTTTTGTAGCAGTTGTAGAAAATCATCAGACTGTTATGCATAGTGCTGCAAAACTATTCTGTGTAAGGGGCTAATGTGAATTCAAAGATACTGAAATCTGTTAATTGCTTTGAAATTGATAACCTTGTAATCTAGTAATTAATAGAGTGAAATTCTACGTTTCATCGGAATTCTAAGACCTAGAATTGTAGAATCACTTTGGTTGGAAAAGAGCTCTAAAATCTTTGAGTCCAACCATTAGCATTACCCTATCAAGTCCAGCCTTAAGCCATATCCCAAGCACCACAAGAAGACTTGTTCTCTAGGCCAGTTACCGTTTAAAAAAATGTTTGAATGAAGTATGTATTTTCCAGAATCAGAGTGTTAGTGATGCAAATGCAAATGATTACTTCAGGGAAAATTTTCCCTCTGTGCGAACTGTAGGATTCAGTAAAGAATTTCTATTTATGAACCTCATTCACTTTATGGTGTTTAAACTTGGAGGGAACACTAATGATAACCTGTGAAATAAAGTCTGAAACAAACTCAGAAATTATAGGAAACAGTTCAAGGAGTCTAATTAAACTTGAGAGTTACTCATTAAGCTTAGCAGTCAGTATAAAAAACAATATCTAGCCTTTCATCAGCTGAACGAAAAGCTAATTAAGAATTAGCATTGTCTTTAAAGTTAGAAATTATTGCACCTTCCATTGCTTAGAGAATACACGTTGTCTCACCATCCTACATCCTGAATTGTACCTTGTTAGAACAAACAGAATACCGATATTCTCAAACATTGACATTTTTTGTATAGAATTTGTTGTGGAGTAGAGTTAGCATCTTGTTTCAGCGCTCTGCAAAAGATCACTGATTTTGAATCAATGTTAGTTCATGGAACTCTATTTAGAATTGTCATGGTTTAAACCTAGATGACAGCTCATCCCCACACAGCTGCTCGCTCACTCCACCCCAGTGCAATGGCAGGGAGAATGAGAAGGGTAAAAGTGAGAAAACCTGTGGGTTGAAATAAAGACAGTTTGATAGATAAATTAAAAACAAGGAATTTGTTCACTACTTAATAATCATTAAGACTGGAAAAGATCTCTAAGATCATCAAGGTCATCTGTCAATCCAACACTACCATGACCACTAAACCATGTCCCAAAGTGTCACATCTACTGGGCATTGGTGAGACCACAACACAAACACTGGGTTAATTTTTGGGACCTTCAATACACCTCAAGACATTGAGGTGCCGGAATGGGTGCAAAGAAGAGGAACGAAGATGATGAGGGACCTCAAGCACAAGCCTTATGAGCAACAGCTGAGGGAACTGGGGTTATTTAGTCTGAAGAAAAGGAGACTGATGGGAAGACCTTATCATTCTCTAAAATGACCTGAAAGGACGTTGTAGAGAGGAAGGCACTGGTCTCTTCTCAGAATTAATTAGTGATAGAAGAGGAAATGGCCTCAAGCTGCTTCAGGGGAGGCTTAGACTGGACATTAGCAAGAACTTTTTCAGTGGAAGGGTTGGAAAGCACTGGAACATGTTACTCAGGGAGGTGGTGGAGTCACCATCCCTGGATGAGTTTAAAAGCTGTGTAGATGTGGTGTTTGGGGATATGGCTTAGAGGTAGATTTGGTAGAGTATGGTAGAGTAGGGTTAATGATTAGACTTGATGATCTTAGAGGTCTTTTTCAACCAAAGTGATTCCATGATCTATAAGTTTTTTGAACACCCCCAGGGATGGTGAATCCATCACCTCCCTGGGCAACCTGTTCCAATACCTCACCACTCTTTCGGTAAAAATATCCTTCCTAATATGCAATCTATACCTCCCCTGGTGCAACTTAAGCCCTATTTCCTCTCATCCTATAACTAGTAACCTGGGAGAAGAGACCAACACCCACCTCACTACAGCCTCCTTTCAGGCAGTTGTAGAGAGCAAGATTTCCCCTCAGCCTTCTCCTCAGCTCTCTCAGGTCTCTCCTCTGTCAGCTGCTCCGCATAAGACATATTCCCCAGACCCCTCACCAGTTTATTCCCCCAAGTTTTTACCTTTGAGCACAACATGGTATGGTATGGGAGAGATATTTAGGCATTTGGGGTCAGCTGCTCTATCTGTGTCCTCTCCCAGCTTCTTTTGTACTCCCAGTTCACTCACTGGTTGGGGTACATGAAAACCAAAAAGGCTTCAATCCTGTGTAAACACTGTTAAGCAACAAGTAAAACATTGGGGTGTTATCAGTACTAGTTACATCACAAATTCAGAGCATAGCACCATACCAGCTATTATGAAAAGAATTAACTCGATCCCAGCCCCAAACCAGTAGCAAATTCAGTGGTTAGTGACATATTCCCTTACTAAAGGTATTACAGCTGTAAACTGTAAACTGTGCCAGGAAGACCTACAGAAAACTGTGGATGGAAAATTGCACCCAGCACAGAATTTTTTTTCTTGGTAGAGCTATGTGTGTATGAAAATAAATATTTTTAAATCATCCTGAAACACTCATAGTGACTAATTAAAGAACTAAGAGCAAGAAACAGAAAAGAGAAGCAAATAGTTGTATTTTTCCCTGCTGAAAATGAAACAAAAAAAGTCCAGCAAGTATTATCTTAGATTTGGTGTTATTTATTAATAACCACAAGTGTCTGAAAAAGAGTCTAAGAATATAATAAGAATTTGAAGGCTAATTTACCTGCTATAGGATTTGCTTATTTCATATGAAACACCTTTAGTTAGGGCTATATTAACCAAAACATACATCTCTAAAATATGCACAACATGATATCAAGAAGAAATTTTTTTAAAGTTGATGCATAAATTATATGTCACAAATATGTGTCGATTATTATGCGCAGAACTATATATTTGCATATGTAGTTACATCTGTCAGTAGTGAGTGGTTTTGGGTTAATGGTAATATTTGTGCAAATCTTGTCCCTGACAAGAACACATTTTAATATAATTTGATATTCTCTAACTTCAAACAGCTGCTGTTTCTGATTTTTTTACCTGAAAAATAACTATTTAATATAGAGCGAGTAGGTGACAAGCTGAAAAGCACATTTCTATAATTTTACTGTTTCTCATATCAAATCCTGAAGAAGGCAGAGCAGGTTTTCCCTGACAGGAAAAATGTCTTAATTTTTGAAATCCGAGTATTTTCTCCACTAAATGAGAAACTGTATAGGAAGACTATTTTGCCTTGTGCCTGCTAAATAAAAACTACAGGCAAGTAGATTTGATTTACAACTTGCTGATACCTATTAACTTTATTCTGATCTCAGTCTCCCATTGTTTGGTCTCATCCACCAGTAGGGATGAATACAGTATATTCAGGCCCTACTAAATAAAGATCTGTATAAAAACACATTTTTGAACTTGTGTATAACATATAGACTGCAGTGTGTTAGCAGAACTTCCAAAGACATTTTTAATTAGCAAGTGTCATAAATGTTTATGCATAAGCAACATGTTCATATAACTCAGCAGAAATCAAAACATATGTACACCTATGAGACAAAATACACATTTATATCCAGTATAGGTCACGCACATATATTTAATATATGTTGGCTGTTGGCCAAGAATAAGAAGAAACAGAAACCAGGATTTTGTCAGTGGTAGTTTTTGCTATATCAAGTGGCAAAATCATAACTCCAGTTCTTGTGTTCTTCACTGTATGCTAGAGACAGAAGCAAAAGTAAAAATACATTTTTATAAAGATACTTACACAAACCTCATGGTAGTACCACAGAGATGAATTTATCTGTCCAGTATCATTGTGAATCAGGGAAGTCAATTTATCTTCTTTTCACAAACAAGGACCTGAGGAACAGAGAGGCTAAAGCCCAGATTCAGACAATCAGAATGCCAGTTAAATCTCAGTGTCTTGTGTATCCAATTGGCTAGGTGCCTCTGGTGCAGTGTCCAAGGTCATACAGGATGTCTGTAGGAACTCTGAAAACTAAATGTGATGTTTCCTCATCCCAAAGTAAGGCTCTAAATCACGGGATGATTCTTTCTTAGGGATGTCTTTGGATCACCTAGAATTAAGGGGTAGCTTCTACGTGTCTGATCAACCTGTGTTCATAAGAATTATTTTCCTGGCTTGAAAGGTCCTGAGTATGCAGGGATAGTTGAGTTAAAGAATTCATAAGTCATAAAATTCAGCTAAGATACACTTGGAACACGTGCAGTGATCTGATCTCAAATAGAATAGTGACATCTACATTCCAATTAGACGGAAAAACCTGCTGTTTGCACTAAACTTACATTTTCCAGATGCTCCCTTCTATAGCATGTAGCTGATCAGTCTGAAGGAATCATTAACTAAAAGACTTCTGAGTAGAACAAATCTAAATAATATTTGAAGTGGACAATTCATATCCATATTCTTCTCCAAATAAAAAATATCTTGTCTGTATATGTATACAACGTGAATAGTTTGATTCCCACAGGAGTGGGTTCTGAGGGAACAGAAAAACCCAGCTAAAGAATGGCAGAATCCAGGTTAGGCAATAATATGAGAAAAAATTATAGTGGTTTTTGGTTTTAATCAGAACTGGCTTGCATCCTGAAACCATGTAGTTCATTCATGAAACTAAGACAAGTAAGGGCAAGTAGAAACATTGATATTCACATATAGAAAAGAGCATAAACAGCAGATGAGGAGGGAATTTGAAGTCTTTAATGCACACATGCTGTGATTGAACAAAATCTACTTCCAAATGTTTTCTTATATCTTGAAGGTTCATATTCATAGGTTTTCAGCTGTTTATGAAGGAACCTGTTTTCAAATAGTCCTGCTTTGCCTAAACTTACTGACAAATATATGCAAGAGAGAACAGCAAATCTTTAGTAGCATTACTGTTAGTGGAAATGAGATTACAGAGACTCTCCATTATCGCAACTCAGAAACTGATCTGAGTTCTTCATTCAGACTGTGTAATCTGGGTTTGACCACTACACAGAATTGGAATACAGCCTGGGAACATATCTGGATGCTGGAGCTGGGAAATAGTATCTCTTAGAGCAAATCTGGAAAAAAACAGTGTTTGGCATCCACTTCTCTTGATTATAGTTCTCCACTCAACTAGCAGTTGTTTATATTATGCTCCTTAATATCTCTGTCCCCTGCAAAATCTGGCTAATGCTCAGAATCTGAATATTTGATTCCAAGAGACAAGCACTCAAGCAAGGTGTCAGAGGACTCAGTGTGGAGGTTTATGATCCCTCTCCAAATTTACCTGTGAAGTCTCAGTTCTTGAAGCTACTCTCCTCAGAGATGGTAACACAGACTGAAAGCTTTTATTCTTGGATCATATATGTGTATACTGTTGCTGGACTTCACTGATGGCTTTTCAGTAGTTCTTACTAGTTTTACTCATCAGAATGCAGAAGAGCTAGGAACTTAGTGTTAGCTAACTTTCTTTTCATCTGTAATGCAGTTTTCATTTTAGTTGTTAATGACATCAGCAGCAAATTATTCCTGCCTTGAATGTCTAAGAATCTCATTCTCCGTGGTAATGGCTGTCTGTGGCTTATTCTCATGCAAGCAAACATACATCTCTCAAAAATGTTATGCACTGGTAATAAAAACAACAAATATTTTCTAACAAGAGGCAGAAGCATATTTTAAAACGATTCAGCAACCCTGTTTTGTTTATCATTAACAGCTACAGCTCAGGGAATGTCTGTGATGATTTCTCATAGGGTAAGGAGTGACAGCTTAGCAGGCAGGCAAGGCAGAAAGCTATTACATAACCAAGACTAATTTCACTTATAGTTCCTTGCCCCAAACCGAAGAGGACAGCACATTAAAGCTTTGTCTCCTAGCTTAACCCTAATCTTCCAGGGTACCTGACTTCCCACAGTCTTAGCTATAGTTCACAAATTCCTTTCACTTAGCTGAACATGGGTTCCTCACCTCTGAAACTGGCTTACAAAAAGAATATAGAACTAGGTTAGAGCTCTTACTGATGAACGCTAGCCTCAGAACCTATTCAGAATCCCTACAAAACTGTCATGTCTGGTCATCTATTCCTATTCAATACAAAATTCCTGGGGTTTGCACTGATGCAATTATAGTATACATAATTTTCTTCACTTTGAATGTGAAGTTGATTCATATTCAGAAACATATTCAAAAACTTCCCAGGATACAGGCATGTGTAGGTTGTTAGGGTTCTTTTATCTTTCTGTTTGCTTTGAAGTAGAAATTTTTAAAATGGGTTGGTTCATTCAAAGGGCAGAAAGCAGAACGATCTGATTGATTTCTATTTTATATGCTCCAAAACTTACAATATGGTTTTACATTGTGCTTCTGATGATCAAGTAAACTTCCTCTCTTCTGTATATCCAGATCACCAAAAGAGCAAATGCCTGCTTGTACACAGTAATAAGGAATGCCACTCAGTATCAAATTAAATTCAAAGGCAAAACCTGAGGATACAGAATAAGATAAGACCTGGATGGCATTTTAATACATAAAAATTAGTAAACCCGTACAATAATATGCTTATTTTTATCCTTGTATTTCTTTGGCTGTTGGAAGAAAAGGCCTCTTGCTGTTACATCCTCTTGGTCTTCACACAGATTTCTTATTGTCAACAATCAGAATTCCTTTTACTAGAGCTTTTCCAGAAAAAACAAGGGAGCTGATTTTTTCTGTTTAAAAGGAAGACTAGATTTACTTTATGTGTTGTCTTATATTTCATATCTGTTGTGAAAAATGTGGATTTATTATTTTTAATAATATTTTTCTTATATAATATAACTTCCATTCTATTATAACCCCATCATAGACAGATGGGTAAATCTGTTTTGGGACACCCAGCACTCCATCCCATCTGTCCCACATATCCTAGCTGTCTAATTCTTCTGACTATTTTAGAATGTGTTTTATTTTTCTTTTTTAAAAAAATTGTTTGGGCACCTTGCATAGAATCTCCATCCTGAACTCAAGTAACATTCCTCATCCCACTTTACTTGAAACTGATAAAATTCTAGCCCCGAACTTTCATTTCAAGTAAATGGTGGGTTGGATGAAATACTCTTGCACAAAACTTTCCCTGACTCTATTCATCCTAGTGATTCTCTAGTCTTTAAATCTTAACTACATCCAACTTTTAACCTATGTTGAAGTCCTCTAAACATGCGAATGGTGCTACAAAGTAGGTAGATCTTCACATTCTATGACTTCCATACTGTGCCAATTATTTTCAAGAATGCAAGATCTTTTGTTTGAAAAAAAAAATGTCTGTCCAAGAGAAAATATTTGTCAGCATTTTAGGACTTTTTGAAGACTGTTTTCCAGTTTGTCATCACTGATTCACTGCTATAATATGATAGATAATAGAACATAGAATCATAGAATCATGAAATCATTAAAGCTGGAAAAAGCCTCTAAGATCAAGTACAACCATCAACCCAACACTACCATGACCACTAAACCATGTCCCGAAGTGCCACATCTACAGGCTTTTTGGACACCTCCAGGGATGGTGACTCCACCATCTCCCTGGGTAGCCTGTTCCAATGCCTCACCACTCTTTTCAGTAAAAAAATTATTCCTAATATGCAATCCAAACCTCCCCTGGCATGATTTGAGTCCATTTCCTCTCATCCTATTGCTAGTTACTTGGGAGAAGAGACCAACACGTACCTCATTACAACCACCTTTCAGGTAGTTGTAGAGAGCAACAAAGTTGCATCTTAGCATCCTCTTCTCCAGGCTAAACTGTCCCAGCTCCTTCAGCTACTCCTCATAAGATAGGTTCTGAGACCCCTCACCAGCTTCATCAATCTGCTCTTATATATTGTATTGTGTATCAATATAATAAAATAGAATGTGCTGACCACACATTTGAATCCTGGACAGTACATCCTACATTTAATATCAGATCCATGAGAGCAATTGTGTCTTCAGTATCAGGATCCAGGGTCTCATTGCTGTTATGGGTGGTTAGATGTATCCCTGTGAAACTGATGTAAAGTAAAACGCAAAAGTAACTGCAAGGTCGTTCTCTTCCTTATCAATCTAATAAATGGGACCATGCCACTTTTCTTCAATTCTTTTTCCTTCCCAACTCCACTTTTGTAATATACAAAATATTTCAGGAGATATCAATTCTTTATAACTGTAGAAGCTCTTATGTATAACAGACAAAGATGATTATCTGACAAAAATATGAAGCTGGTAAATCCTGCTCCATGTAAGGGGGGCTATGAATAACAAAAATATGACGTTCTTTAATTAATGCTGGTATCTTCTTGACACTTGAGCACAGCACAAAACTTGATGTTGCAGAAGCCTGTGAAACTAAGCTAAAGTAATGATAAAATAAAACAATTCTACATGAGAATATTAAGACAGAGGTTATCCAGAGAAAAATTCTGCTATTTGTAAACCATCAATATTTCCATCCACCAAAAAAAAAAAAAAAACCAAACTATAGCTTTTTGAAAGCTAGCAGATGATTCAGCTGCCATCTTTATTGCAATTACATGGACTAAAATATAGCTTGAAATACCACTGTTAGTATTAAACAATTTACTGGGTGATTGTTTCATGAACTGTCATGCATTTCAAAGGTGTTTTTCAAAGGAGCATTTTTCTTTCAAAACTTACAGCAGAGTACTTGTGCTTCTCAGAGCTCTGCATCACACCATCCAAAGGCCCAAGACTAAAATACTAGACCAAATACTAGAAATAGTCTAGCTATGGTAATACAAGTTAATTAATCATCTAATTTATCTCCCTAGGGAGAAAATTGCTTACATGCAGCTGTGGGCTACTGCAGCTACCAGAATTACCTTATTTAAAATTACTATGCAGCTCCCTCTGATGTACTTTAATCTGTGATGCAGCCATGCCTCATGGCATGATTGTTCCAGTTCAGCATATGAACAAATATCTTTGTTGTAACAGGATAACCACTTACGCCTTACAGCTCTTGCCATTTTAGTTGCTTGTTTACAGAGGATGGAAATGCATGAAATTTGCTAGTTGATAGAATGATTGTCAGATGTATTCAGTGTTATCCCTTTGTGTTCTCTGAGTTGTATTCCCCTCTTTCTCACCATTCTCTTTCCACTTCAACAGATGAAATGTGATGTGAGTTACAAGAGGTACCTAAGATAAGAAAATACCAGGACTAATTTGACTCCTGGCTGTTGCTGTTTTTCTAATTCAAGTATTTACAATGTAGAGGCATCTATATACAGTTCTGGAAATCTGAAAGCTAAGTGATAGAGACACAACTAAAACAAAACACACCTAATGTGACAGCATTTTAAAGCTGAAAACTCTGTGGGCCAAAGTATATTTCCCAGGTTTTAGAAAGATGGGCAGCTTAAAATAGAAAACTTACATCTTGAAGAGCTTTGATAATGGAGTCACACATCAATGACAGTGTATTAATGAATTGTGCTTTAAACTTAAGTTAATGGGTGACAACTCAATTCAAAAGGAAAAAAAAAATCCTGGACTCATTCCTTCTATTTTTATTACTGTGTGCAATGACTGCTTATAATGTTGAAGAAATGAACACTCTACTCCATTTTTAGCTGTTAACCACATTTATTAAGAACCATTAACTTAGACTGATGGAATTTTATTTCAAGAACACGACAGTGTAGATAACATGGTTTGTCTTAGGCTTTTTTTTAGCAGACTTTTTATAGATTTCCCTTTTTCTGTTCATCCTTGTACCTACTGCATCCTCTTGGAAACTCATAATGACAATGGTTTAAATTAATGTGAAAAGGATTTCAGATTAATTCCTTTAACCAAATCTTAGCTTGGCTGAGGGCCAAACACCCACCCAGCTGATCACTCATTTGCCCTATACAGGGTGGGTTAGAAAATATGATGGAAAAGCTCTTGGGATAAAAAAATAAAATAAAAAAATAAAATATTTACTTACCATTTACAGTTATGGGAAAAAGAAACTCAAATAGATTAATTAATTTATTGCCAGTTAAAATACATCTGGATAGTGAGAAACAAAGACAAAAAAGTTTTTAAAACCACATTTATCCCTGTCTTTTCCTAGGCTCAACTTCATTCCTCCACTCCTTACTCCTCTACCTTCTGCTCTCACCAAACACTGTGGGAAGAATGGGAAAGGGGGTTACAGACAGTCAGTCCATAACAGGTCCTCCCTGCAGTTTCTTCTTCCTCACATGCTTCCCATACTCCTGCATGGGTTCTCCATGGGTCACAGTTCCTTCAGAAACACCTAAGTGCTCTCTCCATGGGCTGTGGAAGAAACTCTGCTCCAAATCCTGGAGCACCTCTTTCCCCTCCTTCTTCTCTGAACTTTGTGTTCCCTCTGCTATTTCTCCCTCTTTCCTGCTCCCTTCACCACTTCTCCCCATCCACATCCCCACCCCTGCAGCATTTTCTGTCATTTCTTAAACACGTTTTCCCAGAGGTGCCAATCCCTTGGCTGTGTCCATTGGAGCCAGCTGGAACCAAACGTGTCAGCCCTGGCCTCTTCTGATAGAACCACCCCTGCAGCCTCCCTGTTGCCAACACCTTGCTACAGGCAGCCAGTGCAATACCTTTTTCTAAATTTTGTTAAAAAATGAATGCGGTTATTTATGAAGTTATTTGCTTGTTCCAATATTAAAGACATTTCAGAATAAAAGTATTAGGCCCCACTCCTCACTCCTTCCAGGTGTACCCATTTTGCCTTGCTGCCTTCAACAGTATTGCTCTTGACCGTACTCCCCCTGAGAAAGAAGATGGTCAGGGTCCCCAGTCCTGGGCGTGCAGACTTGCATGCTCACGATAAAATTTTTCAGCAGTAAGAATACAGTAAGGTGCTTAGATTGTTCACTAACCTATTTAGATGATGGTATCAGTTTCTTTGTGAATTTTACTGTGGTGTAACTCAGTGATTTTTGGTTCTCATGTGTGATCAGCAAAAGCACAGCAGAAGCAGATCCTTTGTTATGAAGAATGAATTTCTGCCCTTTTGTCATTCAAATTTAGGACCTCTCCAATCCGCTTATGTAATAGCCTGAGCCTTGCTTTGGGGGAGAGGGAGAACAAGCCTAAGAAGGAAGAAAAGGAGTATTTCAGTTGATCTAGGGTAAATTTTAAAATTCTCTCTGTATTACATTTGGTAGGAAGAGGTCCTTGTTTCCTAATCTGAGCACCTCTTTCTCCACTAAAATAGTAGATGACTGAGATATCTCCAGAATACCTCAGTCTGCTTTAGTTAGGATGTGAATTCATCTCCGCTAACTTTAGTTGCCCCAAACCAGGCATGTCATGTTAATTTCTCCATGTATCTCCTATCCATTATGCAATATATTATATGCGTAATAAGTATTTCTGGAGAATGAGACAGGATCATAAAATAAGATGGATCGCTATCTAGAAGTACTTCTCTCTTGCTTCATTAACTGTAGAAGATAAAGATGATGAATCTTATCTACCATTGAATGTATATAGAATTAATAGGAAATAATGGATGACCCTATTACATTAAGTTCCAGTTCACCTAGTTCTCTTTGAAGATACTGAGATTCTGTCAAGGAGGTCAATAGTTGGAGAATTCACCTGAAAAGACAGGGTAATGAATTTCAAACACTCCACAGCATGAGGGGAAAAGAGATTGAATTTACAGTTCTCTTACCCCAGGAAAGACCGTTAGGTAGCCTGGGCATCTGTGTACTGCATCGGGCTACTTGATCACTAGGAATGAAAAACTCAAATGTTTAGGGAGACAACAAGTAAAAGGAAACTGAATTTGGCATAGTGGCTATAACACAGGACAGGGAGGCTATGTCCTGGTTTTGTCCCAGAACACAAAATAACATGTAATAATTCAGATAAGAGTCTAATGTGATATGCACAGACATGCAAGCCTTCCAGAACTCTGTTGCTGTCCCAGATGCTCCTGCTAGGCTCTCTGCATGTCTCTTTTCTTGCTAATTACCCTTGATACAGAGAAGAGGTGGTGGAATAGGAAATGAAGTCAACTGGAACAACCATAATCTGTCTGATAAACTTCTTATGCCTTGATCTGAGTTACAAAAACTAGATATTCCAATCAGACAACCAGGAAGCTACTGTGGAAAAATGAGCTAATCATCACTCAATATCACTGTGGTTTTGCCAATGTTTATCTCCTCTACACTTAGATGTGAGGAAAAGAGACTATGAAGGGACTCTGGAAGTAGGTCATTGCCTCCATAGGAAAGGCATAACTGCGCACACAGGTGTTTTTACCAGTGTAAATGGTCAATGACCTTTTGAGGTAATTACTGGACTGCTCAATATCTTTAAGTGCTCAGACACTTCTGCAAAGCACATAGTCTAAATTAATCCATTCGACATGTAGTTTGTATTTATATGTAACACATCCTATCCAAAGCATAAAAAAGAGAAAAAAACAAACCATTAACATGATTGGTTTTGAAATAATTTATGACATTCTGAAAAAATCTTTAATATTTATGATCAAATAAAGGATGCGAACATAACACCGCAAAAATTTATAATTACAAAAATAAAACTGACACATGCTTCAAGATAGTTGTTTTGGGTTTTGTTTCTTAAGTCATGACTCTAATTTGAAACCAATAGAAAAGTACAGTGGCTCAAGTGAGATCAAAGAATTCCAAGTCACAAATTTTGGATTTAGCTGCCTAAACTGATTTTGTGGTAGAATATAATATCTGAAAAACTTTTCTTTACAACACACACTTATGCAGCACTTCTACCATTTTATTGAATAACTTGCTTATTGCTGTTCTAAGATGGGGTATTTTTGTTAGTAATTGTGGTGTCCTTATCCTGATGATGGTTAGTTTTTTAAATTTTCTTAGGATTGTTTTTATCTTTTTTTCTGTATTTCTTCTAATTTATAGAACAAGTTGTATTAATTGCAATTTTATTTTTTTTTTCTCCTTTCCCAGTAATGTATTACCTTTTCACCTATAACAGATGTTTTTACTTAGCCACTGAACAGGCATTTAGTCAAAGTTGTCTTCTTCCTTTATTACCTTACCAGTCAACCATCTAATTGTTTTTTCCTATAGGGGCCAAAATTTTCTTTAATTTTCTATCTTAATTTTCAACAACAATTAATTTCACTTATTAAAATTGTATCAAGTCTATTTAGATCTTTTAGACTACAAGTTAAAGTATTTTGATTTTTCAAATTCCTGTTTTCAACCTGTTGTGAACAGTAAAAATTCATTTTACATGTTTGAAGATCATATCCAATCAATCCCTCACATATATTATTCAGTTCGAGATCAAAACACATCTTCAAATGGATTTAAACACATAAAAAGACATACCTCCAAACTTAAGTAGGTCAGAATGTAGCTTGCATTTATGGACCTTCTCAAACCAGAATTAAAATGCACATAAATTACATATTAAAACATCCACAAATTAATGAACTGATGGTTCCTATGCAAAGGAATTTGTTATCAAAATGTTATATATTATAAAAATAACTTTCTGTTTTGGATATCTGTCTGTAAGATACTGCTGAAAATGCGTTATAAAGAATGTAAATGTATTGTACCCAACTTGCAAGCTGTACAATAGATTCATTATGAATTATTTTGCTATTGATGCTTTTCTTGTCTGATTTTCTGACTGATCTACTCCAAATGCTTTTTGTCATTTTGTTCTTCCATCAGATCATGTTAGGATTCAGGTGGCATAACACAACATGACTGTTACAATTGAAAACTTCAAAAAGATAATGTTAGTGAAAAGTGTGGTTAGAGCAACTGTGGCTTGCTAGAAAACTGTTCAGTCACAGTGGCTTCATGCTATCTCTTGTTTTCTCAATCCACATAACTGCTCCATGGTGTCACAGGATAATAATAATTTTCCATTCATATATCAGATTGTAGGCTCATGATTTGACCAAGCTAGAAAGAGAAACACTGTAATATTTTATTACTGTGCTAAGACCTGTAACATTTTTTCAATTAACAGTTTATATGTCATTTATTCTCTGACATAAATTACTTTATGTATGAACACACACAGAGGAAATTACATTTTAGCCACATATAAATATTACTACCAGGAAGTTTTTAGGTTAATTGATTCAGTTATTTATCATACGTTCCATAGATAAGTGGTTTGAGTCAGGAAAAGAATCTTGACATAAATATTTTCCCCAATAATTTCATATCGATATCATCTGAAGTCAGTATACCAGATTGAGGGATGAAAGCATTCAAAAACCATATATCAGAACTGCATAGAAACTTGTGTCATTGTATCAATTGTAAATACAGTAACAAAGTTATTTTTTAAACACGTTATAATACATGACTAGATCCCCATTGTTTAATCACTTACAGAAATAAATTTTGTCCTAGGAAGCAGAGGCAAACCCAATAATACCCGAAAGTCTCACTAGCTACTGAAATCTAGTATTCAATGTCACTCATGTTTCTAATTCCTAGTTCACCAGTTATTTATCCTTGTAGCTGCCGAAAGACTTCAATGATTTAAGGACGTGATTTTATTTGAGTACATTCAAGCTTATTGTTAAGATCAAATTGACCTGACACCCACATTTTAAACGTGAACACATCTATTTTGGGATACATAAAGCATGAGTATGCTTAAAATTGTCACTTCTCTCCCTTTTAAACCCAAAAGCCAGATCTTAGAGCACTGTTAGGAGTGCAGAAGCTCCAGAATGTCTATGATTTATGAAACAGACAGGAACTTGTATATCTTATCTTTTCGGTGAATCCCTTAAACACCAGATATCTGCTGTAGGTCTTTCTTTGGTTAATGCAGTTGAGTTTTTTGTAATGTGTTTTTCAGTCTTGACTTGCTCGCAGATAGTGTGAGAATTGTCCTATGACTAGACAGTAAGTGCACCACCTGAGAGACCAAGGGCAGTAATTTTATATGGTGTGTTATTGTTTCCATGATTTTTGCTTCACAGGCAACAAGCTTTCTTTTTACCTAATATATAGGCTAACGTAAGCATTTCCATAACTCAGGATTCCAAATCTTTCCTGAGAATTTAGACCCACATTCAATTATTTAGGTTTTATCATTTTGAGTGTTGTAGCACTGGCTCCAGCAAGGGAATTCACAAACCTGATCTAATTGCTTTCATTTCCTAAAAAACTGCTGGGGAAAATTCACCAGCTATAAAGCTGTATTCCGTAGGATTGAACAGTTTGTGTGTGGCAATGCCTAGGCCAGCCAAGAGTGGCTGAAGGACTTTCTTTACCTCTTGCATCTGTGATAAATTGTTGCATGAATCTGAGATTTCTGTCCTAGCTGCCTTACTGAGTGGACCTGCTTGTTGCAGGCAGAGCAGGGAGCTGATAGCCTGGACACTAGAGAAATGTGGGTTTGAACTCCCTCCTACTGAGGGAGATACCTCTGACTTAGGGGTAAGTGCAAAGAGAAGAGTTATGTTAAATTCCTTCCTCAATAGGAGGGAGTTCAAACTCATGTTTCTCTACTGTCCAGGATAGCATGCTGATTAGTGCTGGGGCTCTCCCTCTAAGCTATTGAATTTCAGTGGTTATGGCAATTTTCTGAGATGCAAAAGCAGTGAATTATTATGCTGAGCAACATGGATCCATGTCTCATGTATTCTTGGTAGGATCTCAAATCAGAATGAATCTACTGTAGAAAGCAAACTATTTCTTATCATATCAGACAGGTACCTAAGCTTGGGCTGTAGGAATTGAGGGTTGTTCATCACCTATTAAGGCAATATTTTTTTCACAAAATATAGGTACTTAAATGATGCCAAACTGAAATGCTTTAAGTGCTTTTAGTTACAAAGACTTCAATACTATTGCTGGCACTGTTTGCCTGCACTAAGGACAAGTGGCAGTATTATAATTTTTCCTGCTTCAAAACAAGGGAACTGCCTCAAAATCCCATATAGTGAATGAATCTCTTAACTTCCTGGACCATGTCAACCTTCAAGCCACACCAAAAAAATTATGTGGAAGAATACCTGACATAGAACAACATCAAGCCTGGGGGTATAAATTTAACAGTAGAGACAAAGCAAGTCTGAATATTCAGGTATGCTCTCAGCTGCTGCCTGATTCAGTACTTACCATGGTAAATTTGAGACAGGTTTTAGAGCCAGAAGCAAGCAAGATAGAGGAGGAACAGAAAGTGACACTGGAGCAGAACTAGAGGACAGAATAAGATCAGACCTCCTCAGTTATGGCAGTGTCCTAAAACAAACAGTCCACTC
>NW_008604856.1:17894-66517 GCF_000691845.1 Merops nubicus
CTTGAGTGAAATTATGACAATTATGCAGCAAATTGAGATAAATCATTACAATATACAACTTCCATGTTAACGATACACAACACCATTGTAAACTTAAAACCTTTTAAATAGTCAAACCTAGTAGAGTTTGTGATGGAATAAGTATTATATACTGGTTATAAATTATCCCTGATTATCTGAGTGGGAAATCTATGTGGTAAGAGACTAAAATAATCATGGTTAGTACTTCAGTGTCTTTAAATATGGAGCTGTCTAAAATTAGTACTTCAAAGGGTACGAGCATAATTAAACATTCTTTTTCTTTAGACAAATAGGAATAGAATAGAAAGCATTAAAGAAGAAATATGTATGTATATATTAATCTGTATTAATATAGTGATCATTGTGACGCTAATGCTTGATGTGATCAAAGCCAAAAATTACTTCCAGCAGTTTAAAAGGACTGTACTAATAGCTTTCTATATTACTTGCAGTATGTGCAATTGTGGAAAAGAAATTAATACTCTGTAGTGCAGCCATGCTTATGCAGCAAGGATATTCATTAATTTATCCATTTAAAGGTTTACTTGTCATTTCAATAAATCTGGAAATGTGTTGTAGCATTGAAACAAAGGTTTTGAAATGACCTGTTTCTTCTAAGAGAAGGTATACTAGGTGAAGAAGAAAAAATAAAAAAAAAATAAATGGATGTTATGAAGTAGTTTGGAATGATCAGAACAGGATTTATTTTAGTTAAATTTTCTTGACTAAGTTAAAAAATACTGAGATCAATTACTGTCAAGTATCATGAAATCCAATGTTGATTTTTAAACTTACACCCTTAAATCCATTTAATCTTCTAAATGCTAACATTGGGCCTGACTTCCTACTGACTTCAGTGAGTTTCAGAGACTATAAAATGAATTTACAAGTTTCTGTTGAACTGATTCTGTTACATCTTTGTGTTGGTTTAAGTATATTGGTGTCACTCATCCAGCAATAGTGCAGCAAGAGAAGACGATATAGAGAATAAATAAATTTCCTGAGTTCTGAAAAGGTGACTTACTGCTAATCAAGCCATGCTTGACATAACTCCTGTTATTTTTTCTGCTACTGAACAGACTAAGGAAAGAGTAGGTGGGGAAGAGTTAGCATTTCACATATTCCTTCGGTTCGAGTTTAATCAATTGTTAAAATTATTCTGTAAATACTCCAGCAGAACACAGGTAGAAAAAGTTCTGTATTAATAAAATTGAGGAAGCATCCTTACAAGGTAGAAATCTTATTAACCATATATTTTTGTCATGTTGCTATGAAGGATATGTTTGGCAGATATTACAGCTATTGTCCTGCAAAGTGTTCCAAAACCCACTTCTCTCAGCTGCTTCTCATATTCTCAACCCCAAACAAATTTATTTATACAAGAAATGAATAACCTATTTGACAATATGTTATTCCATTGTTAAAGTATCAATTACCAAATATTCATACCTCTTCAGGTCACAGCACCTGGACCAATATCACATAAAATTTCTTAAATGGCTTTTTAGAACATTGTCATCAGAGAGTCTAACAGGATTTCAAACCAACAAACTAAAAACATCACAGGGCTTTATTAGTAGTTAAGCACTGGAAAAAGTTGCCCAGAAAGGTGATAAAATTTCCATTCTTGGAGACACTCAAGTCTTGAGCAACTTACCTTGTCAGATCTGTTTTGAGCAGGGGGTAGGATCAGATGGTCCCTTCCTAATTTAATTATGGTGGGGTTTTTTTTTGGTGGTTCTGGCAGAACCATCAAGATCTGGAATAGGATTGCAAAGTATGAAGTACATGAAGTTTGCAGGGCTGTGGAAGGACATTGAGAGGAAACACATGCCCTGAAGGTCAAAGAATCTTCTAGGAACACTACGTGTCTCTGTTCAAGGTAGTCCAGAAGGCCAAATAAAAAACCTTTGTGGGCTGTGTTTGAGTTAAATTTTAGTTTAGTGTGGTTATTATTCTTCTGTAACATTGATTTTTTTTTTTCTGTTTTCGTGCAAATAGTTGTGGAATAGCATCAAGATATTTATGAGTTACAGCCTACATAAATCAACAATTGTTGATACAAATTTCTGAGCTTGGTGATGATATTAGTCTCATTGGCATATGGTTTGTCATTTCATTATGTTCTTATTTATACACATTTATTTTTCATGTGATACAAAAAATTACCTTTTTTTCTGTGATACTCAGAATTCCTTAAAATGATAATCTTATGTATGCTGTAATGGCTCACTACAGTTTATGACTTGAGAAATATGAAGAATTATTCAAGAACATAATCTTAGATTTCATAATTTTTCTGTGATACTGCATTCAAATTTACGCCTACTATTCCTATTCCTGTTTACATTTGGGAAAATGTTATTAACATCTCTTTTAAAAAAAAAATATTTTCTCTTCCTAACAATGTGTTTGTATATTAGTCCCCAAAAGTAAGCCATTAACTAAGGACTCCCTAATTTATCCCTTTCTCTGCCTTATAAACTTTTAGAATTTAGTTCATTTAGTGAGTGGATGTCATACACTATACTTACACTTGCTATACTGCTAGTAGCATTTGTTAATGGAAGAATTCTGAGTAAGAAAAGAAGTTTAATGGGCACAGTTAAAATTGAAAAAAATGGTTCTTTATACTGAGACGGGTTTCTCTGAGTTGGGGCATTCAGAGTAGTGACCTCTGGTAAGTAGGTCAGTGTGATTTTATAAGTATTGGTACCACAGACTGATAAGCAGTGCCAGAAGATCTACTCTGCTGGAATGGGGAACTGCTGTATGAAAATGGATGATGTTCCCAAATCAAATGCTACTCTCAGTTTTTTACTTCCTGCTGCTCATTACATGATTTTGACTATTGTGAGACTACATAACATTACTAAGTCATACTTGATGCATTGAAAAGTGCTCACTTTCTGAAGTCTTAAAAACAAAGCCAAACAGAGCCAAATAGAACTACTTTTACTTCTTTAAACCTCTGTTTGAGTTTCTAAAAAAGTATTGAAGTAAGAGAATACTTCGCTGAGCTTTCCTTGCTTCTCTTTGCCTTCAACGTTTTCATAGACACAGAAAGAAGCAGTCCACAAAACTGACATGACAGAGGAATAAAATGTATTTAAGCAAAATAGTAGAATTTCTTAAGTGAGATGTTAGCTTTTTTCCAAGTCCCAGTCAGTGTGAAAGGAACAAGACATAATTTCTTGACAGCAGTGGCTATTCTATTGTAATTCCTAGAGGAATTGTAAGGACAACTGACACTACAGGCTTCTAAGAAAAAAATAACAGTCCAGGGAGCAGGATCAATCGTTCTTCACATTGGCTAAAGACTTCAGCGTGTGGGCAGACAGTAATTTCACAAAAAAATTTGAGTGATAGGTTTCCAGATCTGAATTGTAGTCCCATGAAATTACTGAACATTTCATTACAGTTTCAAACAGCATATCTTTAGGAACTGTCCTGCAAGACAATCTTTATCTTTCATCAGTGCAGGCTTCCTCTCTTTCTTTCTTTCTTTCTGTCACAAGCTTTCCATTTCTAATGAAGTTGAACACTCTCGACAGTGGCAAAAATGAACTGTAAAACACTGTGAATTATACTGCGTTTGAAGCATTATAGAACATTCATTTTTGTAGAAAAGAGGAGGTTGTTGAGGTAATCATCTGTTCAGCTCTATTAAGCTTCTGTTTTTCATGCACCTCAGCTTACCAAACACTTTGTTGCTAAAAATATAGCTAATGCAAATCACCATGGTTTCAGGGAAATGAAAACTTTTCAAACAATTGTTTTACCTTTTTAAAAGAAATTATAGGTCCACTTAGTAAAGGCTGCTAGGCTGATGGTGTGTACTTCAATTCTTTATTACATGATATTTTGATTTGACAGCTTTTGTTGTATGGAATGAACTAAGTACACATCAAACAGAAAAATTACTCTGACAGACCTCATAAAGTAATAATAAACAGCTAAACTAGACATTCTGTAGTGGGACTCATTTCTAGCACATCTTCCTTGGTTTGATTCTTTTTAAAATCCATATCAACAATCTTGTAGGGCCACAAAAATAAAACAAAGACTTGAAGACCAGTCTCACAATTCAAGGAGTTCAATCTACTGGATTTGTTAAAGAGAAAACTGAGACATAATTTAACTGATAGCTAAATATACTCACAGTTAGAAGAAAGATCTGAGAGAGAGAAGCTTTTCAGCCTTGCAGGAAAGGAATAATAATATGCAGTGAATGAATACTGGAGTTTAAAAAACTCAGTCTTGGAAGTAATTAATGTGGTTTAATTAAAGATTAGAACAGCTACAATGAGAAAATATGAAAGCCTATGTATGTAGGAGGTGAGACCAGATGATCACAGTGGGACATTATGGACTTGAAATTTACACAGACGTAAATTTTCTGATTAAATGCAACATAAAGATTGGTACTTTCAGAATATACTGCATATGGTATATTTTTTATTGTATCTGAAAACTGCAATATATTTCTTAATAGCAACGTTTATTTGAGATTAAGAGAGACAGTTATATAAACCCTAGGATTGGCTACACATCCCAAATATTGTATATGTAAATGAGTATTTCTTAAATCTTCTCCATCCATTTCCTTATCAGTATATGACACTTCTGTGCTTCAGGTTACACCTTGTCTTCTGACTTTATTTCTGAGATGATGTAGCTTAGCTACAAGATATGGTTTGCATCATAATTATCTTTAAAGCTTGCAAAATACAGCAGAACTTTAATTCTTTCCAAAATAGGAAATGAGGTACACAATGTAAACCATGGAAATAACCTTGCTTTCTGTTAAAAAAAAAAAAAAAAAAAAAAAAAGGCAAGCCTTCAGAGTGTTAGTTGAAATGGTTCAGTCACTCAGTGCTACCTTACTCTTTCTCCAAGGGGGTTTGTCTCCCAGTTGAATGTCATGGCATCTAGGTACATGTCTTAAGATTGCATAGTGTGTGGCAGAGACACCCCATCACAGCCTTCCCTGAAACTTTCCTCAGAACACATTATGGTGGATCAGCTATTTTTAAACTTGTGGCCTTTCCTATTAGCCAGCATAGATCCCAGAGGGATAATCATCTGAGCTTATCATCTTCTGAACACACACACATATTTATATCTTCTTTCTGATCACCACCAGAATCCAGACGCTTCTCCTGCACTTATGTACTTTGAACCCCCTTGAGTTTTGACTGGCTTGTCTAAGCTGATTTGATACATCACATTTGCAAGACTTTTTTTGTTTTGTTTTGTTTGTTTGTTTGTTTTATTTTGGAAAATTTATAAGCTTTCTGAAACATCTAGAAAGCACAATAGAAAGCGCATGGCATTTCCAAAACGACTGGACACCTCTAAGTTTCTCTGTTGTGCATGCTACACGTACATACAGAGATATATGATCTATTCTAGCTCAGTGCTATGCATCCACTACAATTTGAAGAACGATTTCTTGCCTTTTTTTGCTTGAAAAACCAGAAGCAAACACCACTGCAGAACAAGTCTTTTTATATATCTGTAATCCACTTACAAGGAAAGGAAAAATAATTCCCTAAAAAAAGTTATCTCTAGAAACTAGACAAAACAAAACAGAAGCACAATACCTCCTCAGTTTATAAACTTAAAAATTAAAACAAAGAGACATATTTGTATTCTCAGTAGAATCATACCTGTCAGTAGGAATTTCATATAAGGATTTTTAACTAGCGACTTTTTACGCACATACAGCTCTGCACTTCACTGATAATTTCTTAGCTACTTACACTGCACAGCATAAGCAAAAAGATATTGCAAAGATATGGACAAACTCTTGTTACAGTAAACACAGTTAAGTTGTGTGAAAAACAGGTTTCTGGACCCATAATATTTGAGTGGTTCCTTTGGAGACTACCAAAGAAGGAGATGGAAGTGGGGAACTTCCTGTAAGCATGTGGGAACTGGTAAGTCAGAATCATGAGTTTCTGAGAAGACAGCAGTGGAAAGAGCATCTGAATTTACAATGATAAACAAACATTAAGATGGACAGGCTGCTTTGTACAAGGAACTGTTTTTTACAGTGGCAGCATTACTTTTTTCTAAGATGTTAACCATTTCTTTGGCGATAAAAAAGATTAATTGATGATGTCTTTGTTTCTTCCTGAATGTTCCCTAACTACTGGAAAAGCAGTTTTCCTTCTCATAGGATCCAAACCTACACCCTGCAACGACACGTATCACAATGTGTTGCTGTTTTCACAAAAGCACAAGATTTGCAAAGGTTGGCAGAAATCATTACATTAGGGAGAGCAGAGTATCTCACTACCGTGTAGCTCAGGAAACAAACAGCTGCAAGGTTTAATGACTTGACCTTTGGACACATACCATAGGTCCCTCCATACAACTGTAGCAGGCCAATGTCATCCTTCATCGCAGAGAAGAGTTAGGAATAGCCAGAACTAGAAGGGTGTAGGTAGGGAATGAACACCAGGCACCAGCACTTCTTGGCTAGGAATTACAGTCTGTGCAATGCAGTTCCTGTACAAGACCTGATGTAGCTTGGAGTGTGCAACAAAGAGACAATAATGGTAGGTGTTTACTAGGATGCTATCCTTATGTGGCTTATGTAGGAAAGAAATACCTATGAATACATACAATACAGATTTAAAATAAATCTTTTTATTTGGAAAGAGGTTCTGTGGTGAGCTAGAAATGTCCACCAAAACCATACACATATCTGTGATTTAATCTCCTACAGAGGTATAAAAACCTGTTTATACAAACAAGAACAGAATATGGTTGATAATATCACACACAAATATTTTATTAACTTGAAAGCATTGCAGTGTAATTCTCTCCTGGATGTTACATTGCAGTTCAGTTTTATGTTTAGTAGTCTCAGAGGGTTTGATTATGCAAAAGGACAGACATTCTCTCATCCTGATGCTTTTCATAGGAGTAAAGAGTACTTAGAACTTTCCAGGACCTAGTGATTTAGAAACACTCGAGATCTCCTAATGTTTTGTCTTACTGTATATAGCATTCATTTTTATAGCCATGGAATTGACTATTCCACAATATACTGATTCCCTTCCTAGTGTTTACTAGCTACATCAGGAAGATAAGTACCATGGAGAGAGAATATATCTTTAGATAAAAACAGTAATAAAAGAGAAAGAAATTGATGTAAATTCCCTTAATAGATCTAAGTTGAAAATTAAAAGAAAGTCATCAAAGCATAAATTGTATGGTGCAATTAAGTATGCTTTGATGTAATAAAAGAAGTAACCAGTTTTTAGATTAAACCTTCACCTTATAAAGCTTATTATAACATATAGGTACTTTTTTCATGTTACATTAATGAACAGATTCCACCACAAAGCTACAATAAATATGTAGCCAGAAACAGATTTTTTACAACCATTGTTTTACTTATTATATTTAATGGTAACATAGCTTTACCACAAGCTAGATCCAAAGTGAAATAAAATTATAGAATTTTCACTAATGTTGGTGGAGTTCTCATTCAGTACCAAAAAACTTCATAGCCTTTAAGCATGTACCACCTGTACCCTTCACAAGGCTTGCATCTCAGAGTATTTAAATGCAGAATAGTTTATTGTAGCCTTACACTGCCTCTAAAGATTGCCTTGCAAGTGAAATACTGACTCTAGAAGTACTAGCAGGTGCAAAATTATTTCTATTAACTTTGATTTGTAATGAAGTCTTTATGACTCTTTTGATAGCTTGTACTGTCAAAGTCAGGTCTCAGATTGGCTGATTGGACTCAAATATTCTCAGAGAAATTTGAGGTGGCATCAGTGACAGCTCGCATGACACCGCTTTTGTTATTTTCCGGTGTTGACCAAGCTGTTAGACTGGATGTGGAATGGATTCTACATTTCTCCATCTGTGTGACTGGAGTTTAATCTTACAGCTTTTCCTGAGCTCTCTAAAACATGGTATGTTTAGAAAAGCTGTATTGGAAGCCAACAAAAAGAAAAAAATGACAGACTGGCATAACACATCCTTCTCACTCCATCCGTCAACCCACCACCTCCGCTCCTGCCCCCTCCCCTGCAATGCCATATTCTTAGTTCTCCAGAAATTATCATGATGAAAATGATGTGTCATGGAAGATGCCCCAAACATGCTGGCCACTGCCCAACAACTAGTAATCTGACACCCACCCCACAGAATATACTCTGTAGAAATATAAGGTTTTGTCATTGGCAAGAATGATGCTTCACATACAATTGCATTAAAGGCGAGTTTCAATACAGATGTCTATAGAATTAGCCAAATATACTGAAAAATTATATTTGCTCAGAAATAGTAAAAAAGAATAAAATACTGCAGATTGTTACAAAATACTTCCCAAGAATGAATCAGATATAAATTTTAGAAGCCTTCATGACAAGATAATTTTGAATAACTGCACTTTTATTCGTATCTGTATTTCATTTCTGCTATTGCTTCTGGTTTATGCAGTCTAGCAAAATTCAGACATAAATACTGGTGATATTTCAGCTTGTGCTTAAAGTATCATGAAATGTTGAAGATCACACAGTTTCCTTGATTAGGAAACATTAGAACTGTTTCCTAATCTTATTGACTTAATACAGCATTTTGCACGCAAACAATATCCATTTTACATATTTAGATCAGTTATGAAAAGCAGACTATATATTTCCACAAAATAAAATCAATTAATGTTTCATAACCTGGTAATCCTAAATAAAGAATTTTGCTATATCTTTCTGCTACCAAATATTGCAAATATTGCAACTTAAGCTAGATGATTTCCTTATGTTGAAGCAACATAAGGTGTTAAAGCAACAATTTTTTGTTGTGTTTTATTTTTCTACTTTTCTTACTCTTTTTCATGTCTTGTGTGAGAAGGACTATGACAGTGAAAAGAAATGCAGGTCATCAATAAAAAAAGCTGTAGCAAAAGAAGTTATACATATAGGAAACTCTTTTGCTACTTGATGTTCTCGTGGAAATAATTATTTTTTTAAATAGTTCATCAGTTTCCTGGAATAATTTTCCTTTTACCACATATTTGCTGTGATGAAATTTTCACCAGGAACCTCTCCAAGCGTAGGTTAGAGTTATAGAGCAAAACCAAAAACAGATGCCATTGAAATGTATGAATGAAAGCTATTTCTTCAAGGGAACTGAAATGCAGGTTATCAAACAGTTTTTCAGAACTTTAGGTAATGTAAGGTTGATATGCACATACATTAAGCAAAAATTTAAAGCAGAAGCATGTCTAAAACTCCATTTCATTGTTTGGCTGATACTATGGTGGAAAAGTTCTCTTCAGAAAACTGATTGCAAAAGATCAAAGGTAAACAGGAATAACGATGGGTATCATTGTGATGACCTGGCAGTGCTGCATTAACAGTTGGACTTGATTATCTTAAAAGTCTCTTCTAACCAAAACAATTCTATTATTCTGTGATTAGGGATATTACGTATGGACAGTTCCTCAGGACAGCTTCTTGAACTTCTCTTCCAAACCCTACACTGGCTAGCAGAGGTCTTTCTGATTCCTCTGTGTAAGATATAGGCAGATGAGAAAAAAACATTGCTGGACAAAAAGGACTGCTTCTGTTCACTGCAAACTCTTATTTCAAAATAAATTTGTTCAGGATGGTTAAGAGTGAAAACAAATCAATTTAAGGGTCCTAGCAAATTGGAAAACAGGTAAAAAAAAGCAATCTAAGGTTTTTAAAAAGCTGACAATGCCAAAAAAAACTTAGTTTTGAGAGTAATGTTCCTAAAAGAATTCATAAGATTAAAGGAAAATATGAAGCAAAATATTATTACCTCTAAACCAGACAATAAAAGTATTAAATATGACTAATCTGAATTTTTAAACAATTTCAAATCTATTAAACTAACGTGCGGATGTCGTTCACCATTTTCAGTGAAAACAATTTTTCCTGGAAAAGTTATTACAGTGAAGTTCCTATAGCACTAAGCATAGCAGCATCTGAAGTTGCTTTGCACAAGTGGATTTAGATAAAGAACAACCCTACAAGTACTTGTGCAAACACAGAAAGGACTATGTGAAGTTGTCTTATTCTGTTTAACAGGGTTGTACAGTTAGGAACCTGGTTTTAATTTAATTTCTGTTAATACCTGAAATCGAAAAGGTGTGAAATAATTGAGAAAAATATTGTACTCAAAAATCTGAATTTACTGGATCAAAAATCCTGTCATAATGAAGGGTCCTCAAACTGCTTAAAACTCTCAGCTACTGTAGAAAGAAGGAAAGTTTGACATGGGGAGACGTACACATGATTTTTACAGGATGGAAAGAGGAAAGCATTTTGCTTTTCATTATTATTAGCTTAGGACACTAATAAGGCAGTAAGGAATAATTTTCAAAAACACTTTTTCTCCTGATAAAGGAGCCTATTTGTTTTGCCTTGGGCTTACAGATGCTCATGGTAAGCTGCAGAACTTCATGATCTTGAAAGAAGACATGGATAGATGAGTCAGCTTTTACTTCTATAGTTATTGTAATGTAGGAAAGTGACCCAAATCTCTCTTTGTATGACAAATATTCAGTAATCCTTTCAGTATGATACTACTGCAGCTACTCACAACCTAAAAGACTGAAATGAAACTTTATTTTATTTAGGCACAGAACATTTCAAAAATATAAAATTCCTGGCATCTTCATTTCCAATTCCTGATATGGAACTACAGAAACAAAAGAAGCCTCTTCCACTGAATGAATCCGTTGATATTAACACATAGAATTCCACATGCCCAGCTTGATAAAGGGATTATGCTTGCTTTTGCTGTCTGGGATGATTGCAGATGCTCATTTGCTTTCAAGTCATGACAGCAAAGTGAAAACTCTAAAATTATTTCATTTCTTTTGGGAAAGATTATGGACATAACACACTGTTCCTCTTTATGATTCCTGAAAGAGAATGAAAAAATTGGAGTATGTAATGTTAAAAATGCTATTTAAAAGAATAATGGACAAATGAAGTATTCAAATTTATACAGTACCTTGGCTAATAGCAGTTTTGTTAAAAAATTGCAGTCTTTGATCCCCCAAATAGTGCTTGCTTACAACATGTAAATCAAAATGATCATATTCTGCTTGTGCATAGCAATAAAACACAAGATAGAAGATGGACCATAATGTTTATTACTGCTATTGCTTTTTAATTACAGCTTTATTGACCTTGGACTCAGAAATGAACTGAAACACTCTTGATTTATCTCTACTTGCAGTGAATAACTGATAAACCCAAATGTGGCTGTACATTTTGTGTGATTTTCGTCACTTTTCCTTACATTTCACATACTCCATTTTTATTAATTTATGTGATCGACTGGTTTTCCATTTACCTTTTACCTTTCTTACTCATATATTGTTGAACAGATTGTAACTTAAAATGCATGTAGGAGTGTATCTGCCTAGAGTTTCTACTCCATTTTACAACTTACAATTACCTGTCATTATCTTTGGTGACGCACTGTTTTTCAGTCTTCTGAAATTCCCTCATGTAACTGCTTGGTGATTTGGACACAGACCTATGTTAGCATTGGCAAACTGATTGTTCTGAATTGCTTTTATACCATTTCTCCACTAGGCTGCAAAGTAGTTACAGGGAACAGAAACATAGTTCTCCTGCCCAGTGGCACATGTGCTTCTTGCTAGCTAGCTCATGGAAAAATACATTGAAGTGATCCAACACAGCTAGCAGAATTTACCTGTTTGATTTCATTTGTCTGTGGCATTAGTTGTCATCATGTCTATTACAACCTTCCTCCTCTGATTTTACAGGGAGAAATTATTGCCTACATGCCTTTGCTTGCTTTGAAACTGTCTCCCACTGTGTACTTTTCAGAAACTGGAGAAATAATTTACTGTGAGTAGGACTTCTGGAAGCAGAAGCAAATTGTTCTCTTTCGACCTAGTCCATGAGTCAAATATGGAATTCTTGATCTTGTGTAATCATCCCTCCTGTGACTCAGAGCAGGTACCGATCATTACAATACTTGCAAGTTTCACTCCTCCTCATGCGCTCTCTCTGGGCCTGCTTCTATAGGCAGATATGACAATGCCAGTTCAGAATTCTGAGGCTTCTGTCTGATTTCATGTGAACAATTTAGCTAACTGTCATGCACAGCCTACCTATGCTTTAGCGTGTGGGAAACTTTTTGATTGTCTCATTTTGAGACCTGGCAAAAACTGATTATGAACTTCTAGTTGCACTCAAAACTGATCAGTGCATTGCTGGATTTCCTGGAATCTTCCACCAAAGTTATAAAGCTGTTCATGGTGAAAGAAAGTGCCTCCTGTTCCACAGATCTGTCTATGCTGTAGAAAAATGCTCCACACTACATTTGAGACATTTGAGTCTTCACAATGTCATATGAATCTTCACCTCATACCAACTGAATTCTCAATGACATATGCTTTGATGGCTTGGTATACTCACGGTGTGCTCTAAGGCTTGTTTTCAGCCTGCTGGTGCCTGAAGGCAAGCCTAAGAGTGTCATTCCAAGGATACAAGCATTAATCTTTTCTATGTGGACGTGCTCCTCTCCTGCACATGTCAGTGTTCTACAGGCAAACTCAGGGATCCTCAGGCTTTGTGTTAGTACAGTTTCTAACACTCTGATAGAGTGCTCTTCAGTATAATTCTCGTTTCTCTGCAGTTTTCTCACACTTGAAGACCTGACTTGCAATGTAATTTTTTTGTTCTTTAAAAAATTGCATTGATCTGACTCTTCCTTTCTGTATAATTCTTTAACTGTTACAAAATTTCTCTCCTTATGACGGAAAACTGTTGCAGCTTGGCCCGATGATCCTAAAAATTGTTTCTCGTAAGTTAGAAATACCAAAAAGAAAAGAAGTCTGTTTTTCTATATCGTTATTCTATTTATCTTGGAATATTTCAAGGGTATGGCACTCTCCATGGGGATTCAAACTGAATGATGGCTGCTAAAAGATGTGGCAGAGACTGGCAAGGGGGAGGATGGTCCTTTATACAATCTTTTTTATGTGTACAACCAAAATAAGTTATTTCTTGGACAAATCAAGTAATAATTTAACAGTGATAACATTTTCAGTGCTTTGATGTTTTTGAGTTTGTAGGCTCTGAGAATCCTTCACAGGCTTTCTTATCACTATTAAGATCTCAGTAGTCCTCTGTGGTAGGTGCAACAATTGCCTCTTCTTTACAGGCTTACCAATTTCTTCTTCAGTGACTCAAGCCAGGTAGCTATAACTGACAGATATTCTCAAGTGGGAATAAGGATGTTCATTCTTGACCTCAGTCTTGCTTGTACATGTCAGTTTCTTTGAATAACATTTTATGTGTGCATTCCTGTTTATACTATCCCAACAAAGCAAACATTTTTGTTAACCTAGCTAAACACACAATTTTCTTCAGAAACTGCTTTGTTAAAATGTAATGAGTTTCTTAAAAGACTATTGAATATTTTGTGTATATCTGTAATAGACTGAATTAAGGACTTCATGAATCCGTTAAGCTGTGGACCTGTCTGGTCAGCTTTCATCATACACAAGTGGCTGGTAGGTTTGATTTACATCATGAAAGTTTGAAACTGAAGTTTTCACAATGTGAGACTGTGAAAAAACAATCTTATTAGCCTGTGTCATCCATGCATTATAAAAATCAGGCATCTATAGAAGACAGAGGAGCATAAGCATAGTTTTGCTCAAAACTCTAGTACCAAATTTTGTGTAGCCTTTCAATAATCAAGCTTTAATATTTGCTTTTAGGCTTTTTTTTTTAAATTCCATTTTTATTAGTTGCCTACTTATTCTTTTCTTCCTTATTGAGATCAAGCCTCTAGCATTTTCTCTTGACATATGCAGTATATAGTAGAGAGCATGTTATTTCCACAGTATTGTAGGCTTGCTGACATTTATTTAACATGTCAAACCTTCTTTTTCCTTTTCCAGCAAGTTGCACCAGGAATGGTATGTACCCTTTGGGTTTTCCATTTTCTGAGACAGGGCAGTACAATCTCTGCACAACATGTGTTACTGCTTTCATATAACAATTTATGCACACAAATCTACCTCCCCTTGTTCCCAGAGATGTAACGTTAAAGCTTCTCAATTTAACAAGATAAACAGATTTGGCTTTTCCCCCTCCTTTTTGGATTCTGTCTAGATCAAGTTCTTTCTATAAGAGTGGAAAAGACTCTAACCACAGGCTGAATTAGGATGAGCTGATCAGTGATATACAGCTGTCTGGTTTTCCATATATCTGCTAATGTGGGAAATGATGCCTCTTTACCCTTCCCCCAAAGACTGCATATAAAGGAGAATGGGCCTTGCTTACACCTATCTATTCACAAAACCAAAGATCTACATAGCTAGGAAAAAAAAACTGTGATTCAACTCAGTCAAACATTAAATCCTGTCCCACCTTTTCTGTGCACCACAAATACTGTCTTCTTCAGTCATTCAGTCTACTATCTGCCATGCTGTCACTCTTTCAAGACAGCTTTGTTTCTTTTTTTTTTTTGTACTAAACTGTCACCAAATCTAAAAAAGATATTATGTTTTCCTTGAGAAACAATAGCATATATTTAGCACAGTATCTTTGTCTATCCCCATCTTCATTTTGAAAGAAGAGAACATCCCTCCCTTCCTCAAGCATTAGGATGAAAACAGATCTTAGAAACAATGCATTCTTTCTCTTTGAAACAATCCATTCTTTTTCTTTGAAACCTGCCCAGGGAAATAGTAGTAGTTGATATCAAGATGTATTTTCGCTGTTACTTTGAGTAGCATTTTTGTAATTGGAAATGAAAGGTACCTATGGTGTGTATGTGTAGGAAGCAGATATTTAATAAGGATACTGTAGTGTTTTAAATACCTCACCTCTTTTTCAGGGCTCCAGCACTGGTTGTCATGGAAACAGAGCTGGAAACCAGAAACTGGCAGCTGAAATTGCTTCATCTGCTAGTGGCTGTGTCCATGTCTAGTCCTGCTTCCATGGAAACATGTGTTAGAGCAGCAAACGCAAGGTAATGGCTTCCAAAAGCTGCCTTAAAAATAACCCTGAGCTTACTGTTATTTTATTTGTGATTATCTCCCCACCAGGCCTGTTTAAGCAGAGCTCTTGAAGTCTGCAGTGTTTATGAGTTTAAAATAACTAAAGGGAAAAAGGCATAAAAATTAAATGTATCTGTCCTCTGTTTTCCTTTATTGGCAAAATATGTTTTTGTAAGACAAACTGGTTAACAAACTTTGGCCTTCATAATTACATTAGCAACTGACTATCAGAATTATCTTTGACAAATTACGTGTCCTTTTTCTTCTAGTTGTTTATGCTGAGCATTTTATAAGCTGAGGAATGATTGACATGATTTAGTTGGTTAACTAAGCTTCATTAATTCTCTATTAGTACCTTGTCATGCCATCTGAACCAGAACCTCTCAAAAGAGAAATCAAATCCAAGAAAATTTTTTAGTTTTTTAAAAAAAAAAACTAACCAAAAAAATAAAGTTATATAAGTTTCTACACATTTTTTCCCCTATTTTCCTCAAAATTTGTAATCTGCCCTCTTTATAAATTTGTAGACATTTCAGCTGGCTCTAGTTCTTCAGCTTTGCAGCAGACTTGGTAAATTTAGAAATCAGGAGGCTGATAGTGGCTTTCTGAGAGAAGATGCTCAGTTTTGAAAAGGCTGAATGGTTTGCCACATGTTTCATTTAAGTACCTGTTGCCCTGCTGACCTCATTTTCCAGGTGTAATGTTCTGTTTCAGACAGGTGAGGGACCACTTTTTATCCTTCACTGTCCCAGAAAATCATCTGTTTGTTGTGATTCTAGATGGATGGAGAACAGCTAGCAGAACGTTAAATTATACTTGATCAGAGGAAATTTTGTCAGCTTTGCTTTGCTGACATCAATATATTGCAAGACATAACATGCTTCTGAATTCAGGCACTTCTAACTTGTCATTAAACCTAAGGAAATGTTTGTGCCTCAGTAGCCTTTGCTGAAAAAAAAGAATATCAATAGACTTTGTTAAAAAAAAAAAAAAAAATCCAGTTGAGCTAGTGGAAGAAGTAGCTGTATATCAGAGCTTGCGGATTTTATGTAAGATACATGCCTCTTGTGGCAGCAAAGGCTTCACAACCTGAAGCCTGCATGTCAACAAATAAAATCAAAACCCCTTTTGAAGTGTCCAGTCATTTTATTCTGAAACTTTCTGTGAAAAGTCACTATCTAAAACTTCTTAGAGGAATATGGTCTACCACTGATTCATGTTTTGTCTTAATACCTCTCTCCCTATCCATCTAGCAGGTCTCAAGTGAATTGCAGAAGGTTTTATAGTAGAGAGTATAGAAAAGAAAGCTCTTTGCCTGTAGATTCCTCTAGATCTTTCTGACCCACCAGAGGAGAGTGGGAGAGTGTAGCATAATTCTGCTTTGGGTTTAGAGATGGTCACAACGACCTCAAATACGTAGGCAATCAGACAGGTGTTAACTGTATGCGTACTATGCTCCGTGCCTTCAACCACTGATTAATTTTAACTCTTTCTTTTTAGCTGAAACAGTTTTTACTATTATTCTGAAATTCTGAAAATATAAGTCTGACTCCATACACTGTAAACAAACTGCATTCCATTAAAAAAAAAAAAATCAAACCATAGTTAATAGAATTTCTTTTTCTTTTCCCCCCCCTCTATTTGATAGAGGTTTTGTTCCGCATCAGAAGTTTTATTTCATCTGGTCGTTAAAGCTATTGAGAACTGTGGCTTCTGTTTCCATTCTCCTATTTTTCACAAGACTTTTATTGCATTTTTTAAATTTAACTATTTATTAAATTCTTGTAAAAATCAGATCTGTGCCCTAAACAGGTGAATGAGGTAGAATATTAAACATTTGTGCTGTTTTAAATAACTGTGATAGTATTAACAATATTATCTTTATAACATATTTGACCCAGAGCTGATATACCACTTTTATTACACTATTTACCAGTTACTGGCGGTTATCATTAAGCTTATTTTACTTGGTATTTAGAACTTCTCTTACTTCTAATTTGATTAATATCAATTAGCTTTTATAACTCTTATTTTATACTTAAAACATGGCTGCTTATATCTTTATACTTTTAACCTACTTTCATAATCAAACAAGTTTTATGTAGTTTCTGTGCAGACTTCTGTGTATGTGTGTTCAGTAACTTTTTAACCCACTGAAAGGGAGAACTAGACATTTTTACAAGGACAACATAAAGCCATATTGAACTTCAGTAGGAGATTTATTATGAAATTTTGTATGTCTGTTTTCTTTCCCTCCTGTAATTTCCTAAAATTCAGTTAGAGGCTTTCTCCATCCCGCCTGTCACATGCTGTGATCCTTCTCAGGCATCTGAGATACTCCTTTCATGCTTAAAGTTTTGTATATAAGCCTCATGAGTGTCAGATTCCTTAGGTACAACCCCTGAGTTTTGTGTCATTCCACATGCAACACTTAGGCAACCTCTCCAATGACCCAATTTGTAAGTCTGCATCTAAACTCAAATTTCAATGTATGTATTGAGAAGAGAGAGGAAAGACACTTGGAAAATGAGATACAGAACAATGTGCCAACAAGATACTAGATGCTTGCTCAAACTGAGAGTGAGGTTGTTCAAGGATGTCAGATGAGTGCTTTATGCATAAAAAAACCCCTGTGGGTTAGGTGTTTATTGATATCAGTAGTAAAAGAGACTTTTGCAGCATAAGGTGCTGGAGCTCCTGGGAAGTTGTTGAATATGTAATGAAGTTAGATAATGTGCATGACAGGTCTCAATACCAAGTGCTAGTTAGATTAGCAATGAGACCAGAAAAGGTATAAGTCACTGGGGTTTTTTGTGAGTGCTTCCTTCTACTGTCAATTTTTCCTTAGATGCAATTTTGTAGAAGCTCCTCCCTAAGAACATCATTGTATGAGGTGCTTAGTAGCAGGAGTCCTGTTCACCTGTCTTCACAAGTCCTATTCTGTGCTCAGGCAACAAATGATGCTGGTGTATTGAATTTGCCCAGCAAGAAGACTTTAAAATACAATTATATATTTTCAGATTTTGAGATCCCTGCTTTCTTCCTTTGAAAGAGACAAAAAGGCAGGTCATCAGACTGATGACTCATTTCTTGAAGCAGCTAGGAAATGGGTAAGAAAATTGTACCTCGACCCCTCTGCTACCTTTTTCAAGGTTGTATATACCAGTGCATTTTTCCATACTCAGAGAAAGCTCCTGTATCACAGGCAACAATGGGATAAAGTAAGTATAAATACAACAATAGAACTGGAAGGATTGGAGACAGAGGCTAATATAATGTAATTCAGTTTACAAAGCATATACCAGTTTAAATCTTTTGTTGGTTTCCTCAGTCAAAGTACCTGTATACATCTCAAAGACTGATGACCAGATTGGTCTTCCTGCATAATAGAGGCCTAGATTTTCAATAGATTCCAAATGATATAGAAGTTCTCCAAATACTATCATAGTTAAACCAAAATACCTCCAGAAGTGAAGAGAGAAATACGGAATACTCTCTCAGTAGGACACTCTTGCCCAATACAGAATCATTAACAGGCAGACCAGCTGCTGAACTCCTCCGTCCACTACCACATCAGACACCAGAGATTCAAAGTGCCAGACAACCAGAGGGAAGAACAAGTCAATGCACGCACCCACCACAGGGGACATGAAGAAGAGAGCAAGCAAGGCAAGAATCCAAGCCACGGATTATGGTAGCAGCCAGGACATAAGCCCAGTTATATAGCAGAGACTCAGAGACAGCTTCATGTTCTGGCCCTGCCATCCATTTTACTATGAAGAGTCAAGGAGCCCCTCCAACAACCAAAACCTCGACACACTGCATACACAAACCTCCCCAACTCATTGCAAGCAGGATCAGTTCTTACAGAGGTGACTTCTTTCCCCACCTGCAAGTTAATGTGGAAGACTGGGGCAGCTGGTGGTGATCTAATCAGTTCCCACCCAAGGCTGGCCAGACCCTGAGTTAAAACCAATCAGGAGCATCTTTCTTGCCTGGTTATGGACATCAACTATATGCCAGCTTATTCAGTGCTGGGGGTTTAACCCCAGCACTTCAGAGACTGGTTAGATACTCAATTCTGTTTTCCTAAAAATATTAGTGTTGATTTATTGGGGGTTTTTTTGCCCCTTATGAAGAAATGCAATGACTCAACTGCATGATCCTGAGAGCACTCAACTGTATTTTTGTCAAGAGTCAGGGTTGGAATCACCATTAGATGAATAAGAGGTGCTCTCTGTTAATCCCTCTCCCTTCCCAAATGGGAAGAGAAAGGGAATAAGAGCGGGAGACTCAGGGATTGGAAAAGTAAAACTGCTTTAATATATAATGAAATTAATGAAATATATACAAATATATACAAAATCAATTTTGAAGACAACCCCCCGATGGAATCACATCACTGTCATCATTTATGCTGTGGGGCAGGCACTCGTGAAGTAGTAGACTGCATTCAGTAGCAGATAGGAACCAGATTCAGGAGCTGGATTCAGAAACTTCAGGACTGGGATTGAAGACAGAACAGAGTCCTCCTTGAACACTAGCTATTAAAGAAGAAAGTTTGACCCTTATGATCTCTCAGCTTTATGCTGATTATGACATCTATAGATGTAGTACCTTGTTGGTCAGTTGAGGGTGACCTGTCCTCTCCTCCCACAGGTACAGCCTTTTATTTTATGACACCCCAATTGGGACACAAGATTTAGCAGTGACCTTGGTTTATATAGGTGCAAGTATAAGGAAGACCTTTTCTGCATATCAGTCCTTGGTAGTAAGTATAAACATGGAACCTTACAAATGCTAGATGCAGACACTCTCTGCAACACTGTGTTGTTAACTTCAGAAAGTGCAGTCACTTAGAAGAGACTTAGCCAAAAAGTAAAATCACTGAACAGAATTATTTCTGTTCTAGCTCAAACCAAGACAATTTTTCATTTTATTGAAAGGAAACTTCAGCTTTCCTGAGGTGTTGACGAGTGCTTGACACTAATGGGCCTGACAGAATCTGGCTCCACATGCCAATACAATTGTCATTGGGCAAGTTGGTTGAACGTTGTTTTTGAAAGAAAAATATTATCATATATGTTTTAAATTTTCAATGTGAATACAACAATAAGCAATCAGACCACCTGCATGTCCAGGAAGCCCATTTTAAAATCTTCCTGTATAAATTGATGTCCCTATTCAGATTTTGATATTGCTGATTTTTCTGACTGCACATCTTTGCAGTTGAACATACTTCTTCCAAAATCAAAACATCACCATTGGAATGTCTTGCCTTTTGTTACTTAATTACATTGAAATTAATATAGAGAAACTGGATATTGCATGAATGATAATAGCAATCATAGTAGGATGCAATTAGGAAAGTTTTTCAGTGCTATTTATCCTGTTTGAAGCCATCTGGAGGCATTTGAATGTGCCATTGGAATAATAAAGAAATATCAGGAACTAAATGGTCTTAAATGAATTTTAATGACAAAACTAATTAGGGGACCATTCCCATAACACACAACAGTCACTGCATGTTACTAATGGGTCACAAGTGAGATAATTTTTGAATGATAAATTCCATATTTTGCAAATTCATCTCTCAGAAATATATTTCCAGATTTTTATTTTCAGTTCTAGAAGATGTTTGGAGGGCTTTTTTTTTTTTTTTTTTTTGTGATTAATGTGTCTGAATGAAGGCCATATTTGTTTTAACAGTAGTGCTCTGATATTTTTAAAATAAGAAAGTTAAACCTCATTTGTTACCACTGGGAAGTGGGGTGGTCTAAGTATTTAGTTAAAATTAAGATCTAGTTAACCTACGGTATGAAGACATATACTTTTTGATGGGAACTATTTGATCATTTCTAGCATTTGTTTCTTTTCATGCAGACAATGACACCTCTATTATGAGCTCTTCTGAAATGTTCCTGGTGTCAGCTACTTGATGAAAACATTTTCAAAAGATGTAGTATATTTTTGTTAGTCAGTGGTAACTATTTAAGTGACAAATAATAATGTTGATGTTTTCTTCAGAAGGAAATTAACATGCATAATGAAAGCTGAGTGTTTAACCTTCATTAGCTGAGAACAAACATATAAGTCTTGATGAAAGTTTCTGGGTTTAAGCATAACTGGTATCTGTTTAGATAAAAATAATAAATTCAGTATATAACTTTTTCATTATGCTTATTCTTTGCACAGAAAAAAACTCCATTGCAAAGGTAGAATATAGTTAGTTTTGCCGCACACTTTAAAACATTGTAGCTGAATTAGCCATAATTTTATCTTTCTTGGACGTGAGATCAAAAACCACCTTGTGTTGAAAGCCTGTCTGTACATCTGATAGCAACTCTTCCTGCAGAGCATTATGAGAACTGTCTGATTGTGACAGCCTTGACTCTTTGCCGGTAACAAAATCATAGCCCAGGGGATGACTCTCTCAGAAAGACTATATGTGACCATAATCCCAATTAGGGATTATGAAAGACCTCTACACTTGATGGGAAGTTTGCAGATTCGTGCAAATAGAAGAGATGGCGTGTCCAGTGCCTCACCAGAGTGATGGTTGTACTAATTGACTTTGTTTCAGCTTAAGCAATGTCACTGGAAATGGAAATAGCACCTTAATGGAAGGCAGAGTTATCATGCTTAATGCAGACTATCAGGCACACTTTATCGTTTGCACTGTTTCATATTTACATGTTGAAAGAACAAACCTAGGAGCACTGACATCTATTGTCACCTCCTATATTTGTTTGTATGCTGACAGCTAGTAAAACTCCAGCATTACTGTAGAGTAAAGGAGAGTTAACCTATTTAAGCAAGAAAGTCAAGCTCCTGTGTTTTTAGGCAGTTAACTCAGAGTATGTTTGTCTTCCAATAATTGGATACGTGTCCAGTTTCTCTAAAATTTTGTAATTTGTAATCTGTGTCCATTGAACTACACTGCATTTAGATGTTTTAAACAATTAAATTGAAAATTGAATAATGCACGAGTAGTTTACCGAACACTTGAAAAGCCCTTAGACACTTGTTTATAACTAATTACATTTTATAGGTGATGTTACAAGGATTTTACAGAGAAAACATGTACTGTTTAATCTTAGTGTGGCTTGAAATCTGACTGGCTTGAAAGCCTTAAGATCAACCTAATCTGTTTGGCTCTTATAATGAACACTTATTGAAACAAGTTTTGACATTATCTTACACATTAGTGAACTATTTAGAAATTTATCATTGATGAACTATTTAATCATCTTACAATTATTCAGTTGCCACCAAATCCAGGTTGTGTTGAAGTTCAGTGATAATTTGCATTTCAGGAAAGTGTGATTGTGGTTATTAACAATTTTATATTTATTTCAAAGTGATCAACCTTTAAATACAAGTAGGTGTTTTTGAAATATGATCCTTTATTCTTGAATCTCAGATCTACTAAACATTACTTCTCCTTTTAAGTCACTAGACAAGTATAGTATATATCTATGAAAAAAAATACACTACCCCTAAGGAGAGTGAAAATATAAAATTGCCTCTCAAAATTACTTTACATCACTGAAAGAAGAAATTAGAATAATTTTTTTCAAAAGAAACTGAAACCTCTGTTTGTTTGTTTCATATATCAGACAGCTAGGGCATAATAATTTGTAATACAATTCTGTAATCTCATTGCACTTAGCATTTGAAGTCTATCAGAATTCTTATGTACTCATCAGAGAAGGCCAAAGTAAATTATGAAAAAACCTCACCACCCACCGTAATTTTTTCTTCAAATGTCATTGCAATATCTCCACTTTTATAAAACATGGCTAATCTACCACAATTATGTCATAAATCAAACTTTCAGAGTTAAGCTATTTAATACAGCTACCTCCTCTTCTCAGAAACACAACATTAAAAAGAACAGAAAACTCTTTACTTAAACTGAAAGTTACAGTGACAAGTCCTTAAATGGCATACAGTGTCCTCTGCCATCACTGAAAGTTGGGAAAGGCAAATCTAAATTAGATTAGGTGTGAAAAGGACGATGACAGCGACGGGAGAAATGGAGAAACTATTCTGAAAGAAAAATTTTAAGATGTCTACATGGAGAAAATTAATGTATTGAATTTTCCAAGATGCTAAAAGTTAAACGGGTAAGCACATACAGAAAGGTTTAGTACTTACCAGTGTATGCTCAGAAAGAGGTACTAGTCTAATGGTGCTTCACCAAAGTGCAGGGATATTAGCTCTGATATAGCGCTTTCAAAATGGAGACACAGACTCCAGAACTGATTTGGCTGGTGCCCACATGGCTTTCTGGAGACGTCACTGCCCACATATTCTTTTTCAGGGTTTATTATACCCTCAGCAGCCACATGTGTACATATGCCTTAAAATCCAAGTTTAATTTATCTTGTGTAATGCAAATAAACCTGGCATTTACTTTTAAAAAGATGAGGAAAATAAACACTATAGCAATGTCATTTAGAATGAAAGACAACTTTTTTTTTTACAGAGAATAAAACCTGGTATCAAGCTGTCTATGTGTTACTTCATATCTGAAATTTGAAAAAAATATATATATAAAAATCAAAGCAGAAAGATTTTGGAAAGGGCCACTGATCAAAGAAGTGGATATAAGCAACATATCTAGGTCCTCAAGCAAAACCTGCTATTTAGAGTCAAGGTGACATGGGAAGGCTGTTTATAATCACCATTACGCCTCTTCCTGTGTCTGTGTCCTCTTGCTGTCACCATTGTAAGCACCACAGGAGAAGTGGAAGTGCATAAATAAAAATTCTAACGGTAAATTAGACATAAATCTTGATCAAATACAAAACAGAAATCCAATTCTACTTGGGCAATCTAAGAAAGTTTTATTAGGAAATAGTGATATTATATTTTTTTTTCCTGAAAATAAACCTATAAATAATTTATTTTTAATCCTGAGAACATTAATGCTTCAATCTCTTTTTTATTTTTTTAATTAGAGAGAAAAAAAAGTAAAATATAAACAGAGAAAGGGGAAGGGAAGACAGGTGGGGGAGGAGAGGGGAAGAAGAGAGAGGAAGGAAGGGAAGAGATTTCAAGAAACATGACCCTTGGTCTTTCCTGGCTCAGTGGAGGTCAGTGGGGAAATTGTTTCCCTTCACCTTGCTAGGGTTATAATTTAATCCCTTACATCCCGTCAGTGAGTACCATAATCCTGATTCTTTGGTGTAGATGGAGACATGAACTGTCTTGAACTCACTTGTCAGGAGTAAGAGAAGTGAAATAGCTCCATACGGCAACTGCCATATAAACACCACAGTTAAAGACATCAGTGGCATTCAGCTCTTTGCTGCTGCCCCTCTTTTACATATGTGAAACAATCTTAATCGATAATCCAGAATAAGATGAATGAACTGGATGAAAGACACACAAAGTATGCCAATCTCAGTTCAGTCTCAGCTGTGACTGTCAACAGAAAACTGGTGAGAAATGCATGGGACAGCAACACCTTAAATCACTTTTAACTGCAGCAAACATATGCTGTGATCTAATTCTTCTGTGTGATTAGATGGGTGCCAGGGAAGACCTAGGTCCACTAACTTCTACCATATTTAATTTCTGGATACTAACAAGTTCTACTGAACACTATAGCAACCTGGATGGAAGAATTGCTGTTTTAATGACAGGAATACTCCTAACCATTTTATGAAAAATTAAAAAATAAACGTAAAAGGAGTACTGTATAATTTATAGATGTACTTCAGGAGTGCATTTTCTGGAAGAAACCCCATGTAAGTACCTACTACTCAGATACACATTTGTTGACACAGCAAACATTAAGCTATTTCTTATAAAAGAAAAGATTGCCTCAGTGTATTATCAGGTCAGATATATTGAAAAGCAAATAGCCATGATTCAATCTTTACAAACATGATGCTGCTTATAGAGTAATCAGTCTTGATAGCCTATGGTAAAATGGGAATGCATTTAAGCAGAAAATAAAACATCTTTTTTCATTTACTTTGTTTGTTTTCTTTTAATGGAAAAGAAAGCAACTACCCTTTAATTTTACTATAGCAAAAGACTTGCATCTGTAGCCTTGAAAGAATTCTACATAGGATATATGTATCACCATAAAAATGCTAATATATCCCTCACACAACCCACAAAAAATTGCTGTTCCTACTTATCTTTTAAATATATGAAAACTTTGGAACTGTTTTTTCAAATGGTTCATGAGAGGAATTATTGTCTCATCCCTAACTTTCAAACATTTATTTTGACTCATCAAAATTGTAACTATTTCATTAACTTCTGTGCCTTGGATTGGAGAAATTTCAAAAATAAGTGCAATTTTCAGTAGTGGAAAAATTATCTATATTTTACTGAACTAAGGTGTACCTAATCAAATTTTCTATTAAGATTCTTCCCAGTCACCCTAGTAGGGGGCATTACCTGTAAAATGTTAAGCTAAAAGAACTGGAATGCCAAACTGATCTTAAAATACCATTGTATGTCCTGCCAACCTGTATCTGGGGAAAAAAAAATACAGTTGCTTAAGAACCACTCAAATGCAAAATAGTACATGTGACATTTTACAAGGGATTGTAATGATAGGATGAGAGATAACCAGTTCAAACTGGAAGAGGATATATTTAGATTAGGTGTAAGGAAGAAGTTCTTCACTATGAGGGTGGTGAGACACTGTAACAGGTTGGCCCAGGAAGTTGGAAATACTCCATTAATGAAGGTGTTCAAGACCAGGTTGGATGGGGCCTTGCACAGCCTGGTCTAGTGGAAGTTGTCCCTGCCCAAGGCAGGGTGCTTGGAATTACATCATCTTTAAGGTCCCTTCTGTCCTCAAACCATTCTACAATTCTATGACTTTTCCATTATACACATCCTAGCAGTAAAGAAATATGCTATTTTTTTTTTTTGCTTAAAACAGCCTTCTACCTATCAATAATCTATTAAGTTTTACAGAATCTAGCTACTACATAGTTTTCTACTACTAAATTTTTTTGTACTAGTTAGTTTTCTTCATGGCAGCTCCTTCAGTGTTACATTTTAGATTTTTGAGCAAAACAGTGCTGATACCACATTAATGTTCTAGCTTTTGCTGGACGGCATTTTCACGGTACCAATATCATCACTCTGTCTCTGCAGAGAGCAGATTAAGGGCTGCACAAGAAGCTGTGAGGGAACACAACCAGGAAGATGATCCAAAATAACCAAAGAGATATTCCATACCATACAATGTCATGCTCGGAAATAAAAGGGAAAAGAGGGGAGTTTAGGGGGTTACTCATCTTTTGCTCAGGACCTGTCTACCCATGGGAGGTGGTGAGTTAGTTTTCTTGGTTTTACTCTTCTTTTCTTCTCCCATCCTACTGGGTGTGGGAGAGGGAAATGAGAAAACGACTGTGTGGTGTTTATCTGCCCCCCAGGGTTAACACACAACATCAGGATTTTCATCAGGCACTCTTTGTTGTTCTGGATGATTAACTTAAATTCCGTTTTCACTAAAGTTCTATTCTAGAATGAATGTTCGCAGATATACGGACAGATCAGAGAACACAGTATGTTGCTGATCAGGTCTTCTGGGGATGTCAGGTTCACTGCACATGAACTACATAGCAGGTATAGTGTGTGTGTGAAGTACATCTCCACCTAAAGTTTTAACAACAACTGGCTTATAGCCATTGATATTTGTCAACAATAAGGTGGCCTTCAAGGAAAATTTTGCCAAGAAAAGTAAATTTAAAAAGCACATATTCTCGTCTATCAGAGCACCTTCCTTCCTGTGCTTAAGCAGCAATGACTGTTTCTTTTGTTGATTTTTTTTTTTTTTCCAGTGCTTATTCATGTATTTTCCTTTGGGAAAAACATGGTTACACTGGAGCTGTGAGACAAAATATTCTCAAAGGATCTTCTAAACCTAACAGATTCTAACAGAAGTATGACTAACTCAGTAACACCACCACCAGAGACTTCTGCAAGACATGTTTTCTGGGAAAGGAAAAAAAAAATGTAGAAAACAGTCTTTTCAGATCATAAATACAAAAGGTGACAAAGGATGAGAGGAAGGCACTCTTATCCTAACAAAACCAGAAAAACAGATACAAAACCTACAAAAAAAAATTTAGAAAAGCCAGCAGAACCTGTGACATAAAAACTTATTAAATTGGGAAGTGTCTGGGTAGCATTTTGCGAGAAACTGCAGAGATCATCTAATTTAGCACAAAGAGAAAAGCATTCTGCAACTCACCATTACGTAACAATAGTTTGTTCCTGAAACACACTTTGAGAAAAATCATTCTTTAGGATATATTCCCAGAGATTTGGAGTTGCCTGGGAAACTAGCTGCCATCGCTTTTCTGAGCAAATATTGAGTCACATGGATTTTCCATGTGTCAGGTTTAGTTGCTGACTTTTTAAAAAGCAGAATGTATATTCTCAGCGGAGCTGGATCCTACATGTCTTTACAGTGTGCTCTGCATCTGTGGGACTTACTCTGTTTCAATTTGTATTTGATGCTGCTTACATAAATATTCAGAATTAAGTCTTACATAAACAATTAGGACTAGAGAATTTTTCATGAGTGTTTTGATGATTGCTTACAATTCTGAATTGTTTGTTCTGTTATCTGTGAGATCCTGATATCCTCAATTTGTGCCCTGAATGTAAGTGAGGTGCTGCAAGGCATCTAATGCCTTCTTATGCCTGTGTTTAAACATCTGAGTCATCCTCTAGACACTTAAGCATATAGTCACTTCTAATGATATACTATCAGATACATATTGCTAGGATTCTACCTGTAACAACAGGAACTGTGCTTAAGATAGAAACCTTCCTCCTATTTGAAAATAGCTTCTGGAGAGAAAAAAAGAAAAAAAAAAAATCATAGAACAAACCAAGACATTTATAACAAGGCACATCAGACAGCATCAACTGCATTTGTTTCTTACAAGAAACATTAGCCAGGTCATAGTCCCTGTGCAAAGCAAAAGCAATATAATTTCTCCTGCATGTGTTTGTAGGTGATTCAAATTGACAAATCATAACAGAAGTAATTGGTATTTGAAAACAAACTAACACGGAGAAATATAATTGCAGAGGTAAAAAATATCATTGTGGTTTGTGTAAAAATAGTTTAAAAAATAAAAAAAAAATCCCTTTAAAAAAACCCAAAACAATAACAAAACAGCATTCTGCTTTTTATGTCACTGTTTCAGTTTCTCTTACAGCAGTGGTAAAATAACAATATTGTATTTATTTCTGCTACTATTAGCCACTTCTGTGGTTATTATTGTTATCGCATTTTAGCCCTTAGCTGAATAAACTTACAAACTGCACCAGTGATAAATACAATCATAAAGCAGAGCTTTAGTGCCAGCTGTACTTGAACTTTTAAAAGTGATGTGAAATATTTACTTACTTGGTGAAAGGTGAATAATCACAAACTCTAAGTGCAAAGAAGTTTCACTAAAAGGGCTTTAAACACATTTGAGCAATTATTCTCTCTTCACTGTAAGCATCTGTTCACTTTCCCTGGTAATGTAATGTACCCAACTAAACCATATACTCTTAAACTGATACTACACTTAACGCCTACAAATAAATGAAAAGGTAAACAGCATTTTCAAGCACTTGTCTTCTCTGTTAAATCATTGGGTGTTAGGCTGTAAACTGGGATGAAGCTTCAGAAATGGACTGTAACCCCCCAGAAAGAATGTTCATTATGTAAAAGAAGAGATTATAAATATTTAGCTACAGTGGCATCAATATTCTAGTATAAACACAGCTCAGTAAAAATGTTATTACACTCTATTTGTGAGCAATAAAATGACTGAGAATGCTGAGTTTACATTCTCACCTTGTGTTATGTCCCTGATGTCTTAAGCCGCAAGTCAGTAACGCACTTTGCTGGCTTATTCAGTTTGGGTTCACTGGTACTTCGATATATGCAGAAATACTTTCTTCACTTACCTAAACCTCATTTCTGAATGTATTAAAAACTAAGTTTCGATTTTAAGATCTCTGTAATGATTGTGAATATTTGTAGAAAACAATACAATAGAACATTACTATTAGCTAGCTATCATTAGGTACATAGATCAAGAACAGCTTTTCTGTGACTGTTATTTAAGTGTCTGCTTGGTACACATACACAAAGAGCACTTTTTAAGCCAGATGACCAAACCCCTATCAGCCAGGAAATATTTTTGTTTCATTGTTTCTTTCAGATGATCTATACTGATTACCTGACTTTACACAGTATTTGAATCTCTGTATTTACACTGATTTTGAATCTCTAATTAGGATCATTGTTAGCTAGAGGAGTAGAGACACACAGTTTGTTTAGGGCAACTATTTGTTCTGGTGGTTTTGGTTTTTAACCTTAACAAGACTTTGCCTTTCTTATGTATTCTTCAACATATACTTTAAGATTAAATGACTCACACTGGAGTTCCCATTTCTCCCCTTGAGAATCTGGGTAAGAGTTCAGAATAAACATTTCCAGATTGCTACCAATAGGTGAGTTCAGTCTGTCATAATTCGATGCATGCAGTGAGATGGAGCCATAAAGCTATATAACCATGCAGGCTTCCAAAACTACCAAATGTTTCCAACTAAATCTTATTACAGTCAGGTACATAAACCATTATCCAAATCATGTAAACACTTTCTTTTGACTTGAGAGACAGAAATCTAAGGTACTGTTATGCTGATAGCTGCAAGATGTGTCTAATCTTGCCCTCATCTAAATTTTCCTCCTATGGCTCCACATTAGCAATATGTGTGAACACGTGTGGTCGTACAGTTCAGATCAAGCATCAGTATTCTGTAGGAGACAATATTTTATTTCCTACAGTGCCAGTAAGCAGATGGCAGGTTAAGAACGCATATAACACTTTCCCCTTACTACTATCCCATAAGTGGAAGAGTATTTCTCTACATATTTTCACCTCACAGGATTTTCTAAGTCTGATGCAGTGTGTCTATACAGTAACATTTACTGGATGTCCTGTCAAAATTTTTGTCCAGTCTACTCTGAACACCTGTACACATTCTGCCTTCAAAATCCCCCTGACAAACTGTCCCATAGGTCTGCCAGTCACAGTGAGGAGAAGCAACTCTTGTTCTTTCTGAGCCTGTCTTCTGCCATCTTCATCTGATGGTGCCGAGTTCTTATATTAAAAGAAACAATGAGCACTCAATCCCTATCCACAGACTCTACATCACGCATGATTTTTTTTTTTGTTTCGTCCAAAGTAATTTCTTAGTTCTTCTAAGAAAATTAGGCCATATAATAATTGTTTGCCTTCTGTGAACTCTTGCCGGTTTTTCTGTGTCATTTTGGAGGAGACCAGAACTTCACACATTAACTGGGGTGTGCATAAACTTTGATTTTGTACAGTGGCATAATGGTGCTCTCATTTATTTACTTCTTCCTTCTTTATGTCAAATATATGATGTATTTTTCCACTCCTAGCAAGCACTGAGCTGATATTTTCATCTGTCATAAACAAAAAGACTTACTCCAATGCAGACACCACACACCCTATCATTTTACATGTGAAGCCTGGTTTGTTTTCCCCCACATTAATTCCTTTGTATTTATCCTAAAAGAAATAACTAAAAAAAAAAAAAATTTCCTCTGCTGTTTTATTAGTCGGTCATTCTTCAAGATCAGGCTGCTATTCTTCACACTCAACCCTCATATATGCTGCCTTGGCCTTTGAATTCCTTTATGGTGTGCAAACACGGTCAACCTCACTGCGCACTATCTCTTAAAGGTCACTTATCTGTACATTGAACATTATGAGTCCCAGTCTCTGTAGAATACCTCTGGCAAATTTCCTGTGAGATTTAATGATCTGTTTCTACCTTCTCTACTACATTTTAACCAGTTATTTCTCCATATTAGGATCTTCCTTTTCTGTTGTTTATTTTCCTCTTAAGTGTTTTGGATGAGACCTTATGAAAAGCCTTTTGAAAATCCAAGCAGAGTTTATCATAGAATCACAGAATCCTAGAATTGTTTTGTTTGGAAGAGACCTTCAATATCATCAAGTCAAATAATTAACCCAGGTCTGCCAGGTAGCCACTAAATCATATTCATAAGTACCACATCTACACATCTTTTAAGTACTTCTAGGAGACGTGACTCCATCACTTTCCTGGCCTGCAAGTTCCAGTGCCTTAAAATCCTTTCTGTGAAGAAATTTTTGCTTATGTCGAACCTTAACTTCCCCTGGCACAACTGGAGGCCGTTTTCTTTTCTCCTATCACTTGCTACGTGGGAGAACAGACCAACCCGCACCGTGCTACAAGCAATTTTCAGGGAGTTGTAGAGGGTGCTAAGATTTTCCCTTTTCTCCAGGCTAAACAACCCCAGTTCCCTCAGTTGCTCCTCATAAAACTTGTGCTCTAGACCCTTCACCAGTTTTGTTGCCCATCTTTGGACATGCTTCAGAACCATAATGTCCTCCTTGCAGTGGAGGCCTAAAACTGAACCCAGTATTCCAGATGCAGCCTCAGCAGTGCTGAGCGTAAGGGGATGATCACATTCTAGTCCTGCTGGCCACACTGTTTCTGATACAAACCAGGGTGCTGTTGGCCTCCTTGGCCACCTGGGCACACTACTGACCCCTATTCATCTGGTTGCCAAACAACACTCCCAGGTCCTGACTGGGACTTCCACTCAAGACTTCCAGGTCTGCCAGGGAAGCTTTCTAGCCACTCTTCCCCAAGCCTGTTGGGGTTGTTGTGACCCAAATACATGACTGTGCCCTTGGTCTTGTTGAGCCTCATACCTGGCTTTGGCCTATCATTCCACCATGTCTAGATCCTTCTGTAGAGTCTCCATGAAACAATACCAAACATTTTCCTAAAGTCCAGCTAAAAAACATCCGGTAAAAAACTTTCAAGTAGATTTTCCTTATTCACAAGCATTTTTAAGTCTTAACTCAAAGAGGTTTGTAAGATGGGACTTCCCTTTGCATAAATCGTATTGATTCCTTTCAAGTAGCTTCCATTTATTCAGGTCTTAGCTATTTCAATGTCAACACAATTAGTTTGCCTAGAGGTTTACAGGTCTGCCCTTTCCAAGATCCCTCTGAAATGTTTCTTTAAGGTTTGCAATCACATATGCCATTCTCAAGTCCAAATACTAAGAGTTAGGTGAGATACATGGTACATCTATAACTGTACTGTTTCATCCTTGAGTGATGTTTGGACTGGTGTATGAATACCATCCAATTTTGGCCATTAGTTTTACTCCCCTTCTACTTACTGTGATCGCCTTCACACTAGTACTGTTACTTCTTTTTCAACCTGATCCTTTATTAATCCCCATATCCTAACCCCCTAAAATATTCTATCATGGGAATCTCCCCAAGGTTTTCTATACAATGCACAGATAAAACAAATCTTTGTCTCCTCTGAAGTGGTGCTATCATCTCTAAATATATTACAATATCTGTGCACGGCTCCAAAGACTATCTCTGAGCCACTTTGCTCTTGTTGAGTTTGATGGTTTAGATCATGTTACAGATTACATTAGATTCTGTTTTTGCCCAAGGAAAAAGCCATCCAAAAGTCATCTGGTGTTGGAAATTAGTTTGCATTTGAAAGTCAATATCAGACAATAATTCATTGTCACAGGACAAAGCACAGTCCCTTCAGTAAGAAAACAAAAATCTTTCCAAGTATTTAGAAAGAAATAAATGCTCCAGAAAGTGGAAAAGAAACTACTATTTGAAGTATCGTTTTAATTACATGTTGTACAATTGCTTCACCTAATAGTGAAACACTTTTTAAAAATTTAGTTTTTAGTAGGACAGGCCACTCAGATTAGTTTAAGAACATTCTGATTTCTTTGACAAGAGAGAAGAAAAAAAATGTCTACCCAGGAAGAAAAAAAAAAAAAGGAGAAAAGTAGAGAAACAAAGTGAATTTTAGTAACTACTAAAAGAAACAAAATTTTTCTACTAAATTCAGAACAAAGTGTTTTTTTTTCAGTGACACCCTTGGGCATTGTATTTGGCAAGGTATTACTGTCAATTCACATTCAGGACACACATCTTGTGTGCGCAAGATATGGTCCTGTGATGAATTATGAATCCACTTCTTTCCTTCAGAGTTTGTTTTTTGAATTTATTTTTTCTTGGTTTTAAATATTTATTGTAAATGGACTTGGAGAAAAGTGTAGAAATGTCAGCTATAATCTGCTTTTTGGATGCTGGGGAAGCCCTAGACTACAAGTAATCTTTCAGATCCCTCTTCCTTCCTTCCTGTTGGCCTTTGGACTGCCTTGGAGCTGACAGAGGAGTTCTTACACTCCAAATCATTTTGAGTCAACATGGCTTGCTCTTTAGTATCTCTGTCATTTCATATGGTTGCTAAGTAATGTAGTGGCACAAGCTTGCATTCCTATTCCCAAGGCTGCCAGGACCAGTGACAGAATTACCTCCGCTCTGTAACAGAATAATGTGTTATCAGCTACTCTACTTGGGAAGATATAAGTATCACCTTTAAGTACTTTCTAGCAGAACTTCCTCATTGTCTTTAAGTGAATGCTCCTTTTTTCCCCTCAAGAATAAAAAGTGATGAACCTTGATGTTCTGGCCTCAGAAAAAGGTGAAAGAAGTATCAGATAAAATTGAATAAGCAACATTGGTCTATGTTCTGAATTAATTCTTACCATTCTCTTAAGGCACTGTCTGTGCTTGACTAAGCAGATCAAGTAATCTGACATGGTATAGTGGTAAAGTTCACTGACATTTCTGAAGCTCTGAATCTTTGTAGTTGCTCTGAATTTGGCATAGTACTAGTGCAGTCTTTCACTCGAGCAAACAGAGCTTTGGATCTCAGTAATTGGGAAGACTTCAGGGAGGACCATTCAAGAGCAAAAATCAGACATTTCCTTCATAAAATACAGTTTGCTCACAACTCTAGTTTCCTAAAGATCTGGATAAATCTACAGTCAGAATGAACTTCCTGGCTTATAATTACAGCCTATGCCTAGTGAGTGCTTTGTACAAAAGTTTTATTATAGGCAGGAGTGTATTGGGGATTTTTAGCGACTTTTTTTTATTATAAGGTTATGTTGATGACTAAGGTTACACTTTTTCAGCTTTATTACTTCTAGTATTTCCCTGGAGTTTGTTTCAGCTTTGAGACATGCAGAAAGAACAAAATGTACTACTTGCACTTTTATTTCTCACTGAACCTCCTGTGCACACGCTTTGAACCATTTGGCAGTGAAAAATCGCTGGGATGAAAAACCACCTTGTTTGTGAACACATGCTATGATATCTCCTCAGTGCTTGCAGAGCCACGGTAATTTTACAGAAATTATAGACTATAACTTAGTCATATATATAGTGATTTGCAAACATACTAACAAATAAAATGTATAATTGTTTGGGCATAATCTCTCTCTCGTTTTCACTCCGAGACCTAGGGATAGTTACACAGCATCAGTTTGCCAACAATCTGAGCTGTTGCTTAAAAATGTTCAAAAAGAGTTCTAGGTAATATCTTACTTCAGCAATGAGTTTTCCCAGTCTGTAAACTCACTAGTTGAGAAAAAAAAATAGTTTGCTAACTCTGTTTTGCCCATGCCTTTAGTTATGTAGAAATGCTTCTGAGTAAAAGTACTACTAATCCATGTGTTGTCTCATATACAGCATATTCAAGACATCACTTTTCCCTTACAGAAGAGAAAAAAAAAAAATTATAAGATTCCTACCATTGCTTGGATTTTCAGTTGTGCCCAGCAGCATGGCTCATTGTAGGCTCAATGTCTACGGTCATACTAACTGCTCATTTTCATGTCTCAGTTCAGGTAATCTTTTGGCTGTATCTTCAGTCAAGATGAAAAGAGGAGGAGTGTATTTTGATTAACGTCTCTGACACAACAGAGAGGGCTCCCCCCAACCACTGCAAGTGCAGTGGCATGCACTGTTGATCAGTTAAGTGGAACATTCCAGTATGGTCTGCAGAACTTAATGGTAGAATTAAAACACAACATACATGGAGATTCACAGCCTAATTTTTACTGTCACTTTACGAAGGCTAGACTTTGAGGTCTAGTCTACAGAATACACTGACAATCGAGTGCAGACAGCTGCTGTGTGCAGGAGGCTTAGATCTCTCAATTTGTAACAGTCACCCACTCAGAAGCTGCGTTAACACTCTGTAGACCTAACCTGGAGATGTATGGAGGGATGATGACAATAACATTAATAAAGACATTTGAAAAAAAAGTGTTCCTTCTGTTAAAAAAAAAAAAAGAAGAACTGCAACCTGAGGAAAATAGTTTTACAACTTTAAAGAGCTTTATTACACAAAGGTTTTCTTAAGCCAGCATGAAGCATGACATGTAACAGTTGAGTCGTGTAATAGAAGTCAAAATCAATTTAAGAAGCTGGACGAACATGAGCAAAATACAAAACCTTATGGAAAACAGATTTTTTTATTTCACATGGCTGTGCATCATGCTGCATTTTATATCAGCAGAGAAAAACTCCCAAATGCTATGAGTGGGACAAAAATGGTAGTCAGAATTCAGTCTTTTAATAAGTTTGAGAGATTCCCAGAAAGGAGGTACACTGCAATGTTCCTCTAGTATCAAAGTAAAAATGCTCAAAAGCTAAGACGAATTCTTGCAAATTAAAAAGGTCAAGAATTTAAAATAAGAGGTTGTAGAGAAACCAAAATCTGAGGAAGAGAGCTCCAAACACAAACTGAGCTGTCTACAGATGTCAACATCCCCTGTAACTAACTATATTGTGTTCCATAAAGTAAATTTCACAACCATTACTGCTTATTTAGCTGAATAAATTAAAATTATTCTCTTGCAGCATGAAGATATCACCAATAGTAGACTGACGAGCTTTTGGAAGAGTTCTCAAAGATTATATGGAACCCATTTTACAGCTTTGCCTTAGCATCATAGTTGCTTTTGTTGACTGATTAGATGGAAGGAGGTGAATTAATTCTAGAAGAATCCTACAAGCCCCTCTTTAAAATACTCCAGCATAATTTATGAACACAAGTCTGATGTTTAAAACACTTACAAAATAAAATATTTCTCTTTCTCACTGACCTGAAAGGATACTTCTACATGGGATCCCAAAGGAAGTCTCATCTATATTTGTCAATTAGGTCATGCCTCAATGTCCCTGGCTGTGTATACACAAGTTTCCTCACAATAGTTTGTTTGCTGCAGTGGTGAAAAGAGACCCTGGCTCCTAACGATGAGCCTTTTCTATTCCTATATCTGACTAATTATCTTCAAAAGAAAAGAGGATCCCTTTTGAAAAGGGAAGAGGTGCCTTGTGTCATGTAAAGAAGTCCAGCCATGGTCTGGAAACTAGTCATAATGCTTTCAGTCGCTTATCTCAATCATACTGATTTCATACGAATAATTAAGGACTCTTCTGGTAGGTTCATCTGTACTGTTTGGTAACCTATTTCTTAATCATAAAGAAAGTTGCAGCTCACTAGCTCTCCCTAAGCACATGTTCTTGGAAGAGACTAGTAAATCACATTTCCATGGCAACACAGTTTCCAGAGACTGCTACAAACAAAGGTAAAATGTGTTGAATGTGTTCATGATACTGAATAAGCCAAGTCACTAGTCACTTCAAACAACAGGGATAACAGTTAGCAAGATTTGTTTAAGCCTATCCTGTGACTGGAAAAAACAAGCAGGGAGCTGATGAGGATCACACCACCCTTCCTCACACTGGGGAGTTTTACTCACTTTGAGGGTTTAAAGCCTAATCGGTACTAGTCACCCTGTGTGAGCAAAGGAGGAAACATTTAATACAAGAAAACAGAAGTCCAACCAATGACACCAGAGACTGGACCTTGCAAGTCTGTCTCTGTCCCATCTTCTGCAGCGTTCACGTAGAAAAGTCTTCCATATTTCTTTGGTCTAGCTCCTTCTTCACATCCTCACTGTCTTGTTTATTTCTGTGATCAAACCAAATATTTTATTTTCCTGCCTTAGCAAATCCTCTCACTACAGAATTTCTAAGGAAAATATCAACATATTTCAAACTATAATTGGTGGCTTTAAAATGCCACTTTCATCCCTTTACTAAGCGGTAACTCTCCTACCAAGCCTTCACCTATCTATTTAAATTCTAAACTCTGTGGAAGAAGGTCTCTTCTGCTGACTGCTTGCCCAATATGGAATGGTATTATCATCAAGGGGCAGACCAGCAGCCAAACTTCTCCCTGCATTATCACATCACACACCAGAGATCCAGAGTGCCAGACAAGCAGAGGGGGGAACAAGTCAATACACTCACCCACCACAGTGGACATGGAGAAGGCAGTGAGACAGGCAAGGAGCCACCCCATGGGAGATGGTAGCAGCCAGGCCACTGAGTCCAGTTATATAGTATGGTCTCAGAGACAGCTTCATGCCTGGCTCTGTCATCCTGGAAACTCCACTTGCTGTGAAGAGTCAGGGAACCCTTCCAATAGCCAGAATCCCTGCACAGCACATGCACAGCATAAACAGGCCTCTCAACCCCACTGCAAGCAGAGTCAGTTCTTAGAGAAGTGGCTTCTTGCCTCAACTCCAAGTTAATGTGGAAAGTGGGGGCACCTGGGGGTGATCTTCTAATCAGCTCCCACCCAAGGCTGGCCAGACCCTGGGTGAAAACCAATCAGAAGGGTCTTTCCTGCCTGGCTGTGGACATCATCCATATGCTCACTCTCATTCAGGGCTGGGGGTTTAACCTCAGCAATTGAACATCCTACTCTATAGCTGAGTGATACTTGGCACAGTGGCATCTTAATATCATACCTATGCTCAGTCTTAAACACATTCATATTGTACTCTGTCTTTTCACAGGTAGAGAAAGGGTTGACAATATTCTCAGTTGTTTGACCCTCTGCACTTGTGACTTTCCTGACTTTGAAGAAGGAAAATGGATGAGGCAATGCAAAAACCTGATAGACACTAGGGCCAGAGGAGACAATCCCTGACCACAGACTCCCCCATCAGACTGTAGTAAAAACCATATCTTTCAGGAACACATCTAATCTCATTTGAAAAAAAAAAGCAAACATTGCTGAGTCTAACACCTCTCTTGGTAAGTTAGTTCAATGTATCATTAACCTTATTTCTAGGAAATTCATCTAAATTTCAAGATTTAGAATGACATGGTCCTTTAACTTGCAGTCACTGGATCTTGCTATGCCTTTGTTATAAATGAGAAATGAATGTGTTGGTACTACACATCTTTTCTGCATATAGGAACACCCCTAAACAGTAATACTGGGAAGTGGCTATCACAGTCATTCAAGCACCATTTTAAAGCAAACAAATAATAATCATCCTACATGTAAACAATTCTTATATCAAACATTTATTTATTTACCAAAGTGAAGGCCACAAAGGTTGAATATATTGTTTGTTCTAATTTTTCCACAGGATATTAAATTTCACAGAGATCCTCTTATGACTGTACTTAGAGCAAACTGTACCAGTGCTCAGGTGACCTAATTGTGGTTTAGCCCACAACAGGAGTGACTAAGATATCACTGTCTTCATTCCTGCATTGATAAAAAACTTCTTTGATGATTCTGGGAGATTAACTCTGTCCTATTCAATAGGTGAACAGGTAGGAAAAAAAAAATAAGTCATTCTACTCTTTAGAAAAATGTCTTCCAATCCTTAGTGTGATACCTCTTAAACCCCCAAGCATGTGAGTAGGACACATACCTGGTATCACTTTTCCACATATCATTAACTTCAGCCAAATTATTTTTGATGCTCAATAGGAAAAAAAAAAAAAACACAAAACCAAACACAACAAAGGAACAGTATCATGTATAGTCATCTGTGTACTAGGTAAATGAATTCCACTTAATTATTAAAACTGATCAGCTGAGATCCTGAAAGATGAGGTTAACTTACAGTCAATGCCCTAATCAGGAAATTCAAGGATCATTAGTGTATGGAGAAGAACACAGGCATTTTTCTTCTCCCCATGACTCAAAAAGGAAAGAAATAAACAGAAAGTTTCCAAAACTCACAAATTTTGCGGTTTGTCACCACCTCATGTTTACCCAAATCAAAGTTACACACATAGGTACACTAACATTTCTTTTTGAAACTGTGTTGGAGCAGATCTTTGTTTGCCAATATCTGACCTCACTTTGAAGGCAATTACTTGAAGTTAGATAACTCTTTTCCTGTCCTCACGAGGATTGCCATCACTGCTGGGAAACTGCATCTGTTTTTAAAACTGACTTATTTAACTTCACTTTCTAGCTTTTTTTCCCCCCTCTTCATTTTATGCATTTGTAAACAAGACTGAAAAACCTTCTAGTAACCTCTTCCATGTTCAAATGCCTTTCAAAGCACAGAGATCAAGTTATCTCCCAACCTCCTATTTGAATATGAGGGCCCATTTTTTTTAATTTTTATTTGCTGCCTACTGGATCATTTGTTAGCTTTCCTTGTGTAATGGTTTGAAAATAAACCAGTGAGAGACTCCAAGTCAGAAATACAATTTAATAAGAAAAAAAAAATAAAATAAAAGCAATAATACAAAGGAAAACCACAGACAGAGTCAGAATACAACCTGATACTCTGTAGTTGGGGTGGTGGTAGCAGTCCAGATGAAACAGTGGTCTCGTAGAAAAGATCTGGTAGCTCTTGTCCTCTGGAAATCCAGTGGGTAAGGCCCCCTGTGCTGTACTGAACCCCAGTTTATATCCAGGTGGGAGCATTTGGCTCCTCCCCCTGGGTGGAGCATCTCACAATGGGCTGATATCAGTCTGTGAGTCATGCAGTAGGTCCTAGATGGTCCATTAAACAGAAATAGCTCCTGGGGGGAGTTCTGTATGGGTCATGGGGCGAGGCATGGATGGGCCCATTAACAGGGAGGACTCCTCCTGCTGGGTGGGAAGGTGTTAACATCTCCCCTGACCTTGAACCTCTTTCCTTATCTGTTATAGCCTGGGGTGTGAGGTCTGTCCTGGGCAGCTGCTACCCATGATTTTCTTAACAGCCCATGAGCACTGACATAGAGAGTATAGAATATACAGTTTTGGTTCTACCCACATAAGGATAAACTGGTCCCAGCCCCTGTAACCATGACACCTTGAAATTTGTTCTTCTGTATCTGTGTTTGAAGTAGACTTACTACTAATGGTATGTAGAGTCAAGATCTCCCTGTTCTGCTACCCTCTTCTATACCAAAGGATCATAAAAATATTTTTGACATTACAGAGTTTATCTTCTGCTAGTCATAAATGTTAATATCAATTTTTCCTCAGATCTTTATTTTCAAAGACTGAATTTCCCTCCTGCTGATACCATCTATATCATTGAAGCTCTGAACTATTACCTCAACTCTGAATGTACAAAAACACATTTTAGTGCATTGAGACCATTTAGCAAGGTAATTTTGATCACTTTATAATAAAATCTTGCCTTCATCTTTATGAAAAATAAAATAAATCAGTCTTTGAAATATGCAAGCTTAATGAGAAAGTGCTTAAATCATCATTTTATTCCCCAGCTAAAATATAGTCTACTTAAAAATGTATGCTGCATGTTCCTATGGCAAATGTCTTGTAGAAATCCAAGTGAAACACCATTGTGTGTATCTTTATTATTCAAACATGTAATCTCATGAAAAGGAGCAGAAGTATTGCATCAGACAGGACCAAACTTCCATGAAACTACCCTGTAGAGTTTATCTTCTGCTTCTTTATGTAGAGAACTCAAGGGTAATTATCATCACTGACTACTTCTTTTTGTGTCATTTTTTTTTTTGTGTCTTCTTGTGTTTTCCTACATTCTTCTAAATATTCCAAATTATTGGTCAGACATTTATATGTAGTTTAGTCACTTTCTGCAGTTTTTTTTTCATCATCATTTACTTACAAATGTCTGCCTGACTGATGTACTCATATTTTAAATTACTTAGAGCCTTGGCCCTAATCACTGCTGATACTTGTTGGCTTTTTTAGCTCCCTTCATTAGTCATATACACGTCTTAAATTGCAATTTATAGCATTTGCTATTACCTCAACCTTTGGTACATCAATTTATATTATTATTTTCACTGTATAAGTTTTTGACCACTCATCAGAAGTTTCTCAGTGTTTTGAAATAGTGCTTCTTGAATCAATGAACAAGTTTTACCTTTTATTTGAACTTTTCTACTTTAAATTGCTGTTCCAAATTAGTTATGTTTACTTCAAGCTTTAGAAGACTACTTTTTTCTTTCCTTAAAAGTCCTTAAAAATAAATAGACAAATAATTTTGCTCAGTAACAAAGTTTTCTTGCAAAGTAATACAATCTAAAGAATGGCCATTAGTATCTAAAGCAACAGACAATCTGAATGTTGATAATTAGCTCTTGCTGTATGTCTTAAAGTGAGATTCAGTGCTGAAGGAGGGATTCAGTTTCAAATCAAAATACCTAAACTTAGGCAGCCACATTTGAGTTGTCTGAATTCCCACCATAGTCAAAGAAGATACAAACAAGGGAGTTAGAGGAGTGAGGAGAGCTGCTCACCTAAGCTAGAGAAGAATTCAGCTATTTAGATACCATTTTAGATTACTTGCACTGCCCAGGCTGGCCTCTCACAGCTGGTCCAGAAAGCAATTATTTTTTAATAGGTCATGTATCGCAAATGCCAGCCTGGTGTAAATGTAAGATATATTGTAGGGCATTTCAAATGTTACCTGTGCTTAAACAACTGAATCTTGTTCCCAAGTGGCTGCTCAGCTGAACAGCTCTCTAGACTCTGTGCCTTCAAGGTCTAGAGTTACCTAAAGTGTGTATGAGACATTTCTAAAGCACTGCCAGTTGTGACTCAACCTCTGAGGGACATATGCCCTTCTGGAGCAGCAGCTGAAGGGAAAGGCCTCTCAAATTGTAGTAAAAAGCCTGTTGGTGAGCAGCTAAATTGAGTGTTTGATCTCCGTACACCATAGGGAACAGAAAAAAGGATGCCTACCACATATACGGATACATAAAGATAGACAACTGAGTTTAGACAACTCATTTGCAAACTGAATCTTACTACCAGTGACCCATAATTAGGATTGTATTTTCTGAATATGTTTAAATGTACTAACAAAAATTTATCCTGGCTGGATAATATGCAACATTTAAACCGTTGTAAACCCTGATAAACCTTTTTTTATAATCCCTCCGTGATACAAAAAGATGTTTAAAGAAAAGTTTGTACTTTTCTCTGGTGAGAAATCGGACATTCTAGCTGTGATTGTACAGTTAGAACTCTTAGTAGTATTTGAGCAGCTCCAGCTCTTAATTTTTGGGTCTTCTTTCTTCTAAGCTTCTGTTTCCCAGACAACAAACATGTCCAACCAAATGCCTACTGTACACCTATTTAATTCTGTCTTATACTAAATTTTATTCTCTTACATCTACTAATCACAATGGTTTTTGAATGCCATCCCATCCACCCTTAAATTCTGAACATACTAAAATGAAATACTGTTTCAATTACTGTTCTGAATCATTAAAATAAAATAGCTGCTCAAAAAGTAGATACTCCCTCTCATACAGTGGTGGTAATTCAGGAAGTAGGTGATTGCTTTGTGAGTTTTGCTCTGTGAAATGGATAGTCTTAAAGAGCACACAGTTTTATTTCCTCTTTCTGCACTAAAATTTTCCTCAATCAATGACATCATTTTTTTTTTTTTTTTTTTTTGCTGTTATCAGAGTTTTGGTTGTTTCCTGTATCCAAGATCTAAAATGAAATATTCTGGAATAGTAGAGTCAGGCCTCATCTATTTATTTCCCAAAGTATTTACATATTAGAAAAGTATCAACTATAGAATTGCTTATATGAAGTAAGCTTTGCAAGAACAAAGATATGATCTGCAAAGGTGCCTAACTCACTAATTCCAATGCATATACTTAAGAGCAAATTAAGCGTATCAGTCCTTCACAATTTATGTTTTGCTTTCACTGAATATTTGAAAGGAAATTCAACCTACCCTTCTTTATGTCTTCCTTGAGCATTGCAAAAGTTGGAAAAACATTTTTATGGAAGGATAGTTCAGAAAGTTTTCATTACAGGCTAACTGTTTTGCTACAAGTATTGAAAAGCATGCTAGCAGGAAATAACAGATGTTCATGACAACATGGGAATGGAAAAGCAGGACCTAGTACTCTAAAAAAAACTCCTTACATGCAGCATTTTGAGTTGAGGAAAGAGAATCCTAACAGACCTGCTCTTTTCCTCAAGCATAGAATCATGGAATTATAGAATGTTTAAGGCTGGAAAAGACCTCTAGAGGTCATCTGGTCCAACCTCCCTACACAAGTAGGGACATCTCTACCTAAGTGAGGTCGTTCAGAGCCCCATCAAGCCTGACCTCGAATGATTCCAGGGATGGGGCCTCCACCACATCTCTGGCCATCACCAAATGTTTTTCCAGCATCCCTCTTGGTTCTATTTTCATGCACAGTACAGCTCAGCACAGAAAGTTTCACACAGGTTAATTTAAGTGAAGAAGACATGCTTTCTTGTGGACATAAAAAAATGAGAAATCCATAGATAGCTAGACAGAGAGCTAAGTATTCACTAAACATAATTGTGTTCAGTGCCTGTGACTGATAACCATCCCAGACATAACATTAGAATCCAGGGAACTTGTTATTCCTCTGCAGAAGTCTTGTGGCTTGCAAGACACACTAACTCACAAGGCCTCATCTTCAGAACAGAGTCCGGAAGGCACAGAGTTCTCTTCAGCATAGTTCTATATGTCACTGTGCAATGGAAAAAAAAATCCCTGGTTCTTGGAGAGATGTCGTACTTACTTAAATATTTCCTACATGTTTCTAAGATCGTTTCCTTGGAAACTGGAGTTTCAGCTTGTCTGCTTATCCCTTTTGTCCAAGCTCAGGTACAGGAAATCGTTAGCAAGTTGAGATGCTAGTAGCTCTGACAGCTTCACATCATTAGTATGCTAACAAGTGTGAAGTAGAAAAATACATATAATTTTCTTCTTGTTCTCCTATTTGTCCTGTTGGAGAAATGAGCTGATGAAAGTAGCAATATTAGACTTTGAATTCATTACCACTCACATGTAAGGAAAGACACGAGCATAAAACACAGACTTGAAAAGTCTGGTCTTACATGTCAGATGAGGAACAATAATGTAATGAGAAATCTTTCTAACTGTTAAATCTCATACTGATTTATTAATGAATTGAAAGTTTCAGGAATTATGCAATTCATTACAACACCTGCGTATTTGTTCAACAACAAAATAACACTTAAATGAAGCATTGTGTATTAGATAAGCTGTATCTAAGTAGTAGTCAAAGTATTCAAAGTAGTAGAAGTGATCAAAAGAACATATTTCATAATGCTTTACCATCCATAGATGGATTTGAAGAGCAAAGCAAAGGGAAGAAAAACACAATCCAGCTTTATTGTTTCGCTGAGTCCCCTTGCTACCATGTTCTCCCAAAATGCCCTGAAATTTAGAGAAAATAATTACACAGTAATAACAGAAAACATCTTTTTTTGATGTTCACTTTTGTCATGACAGTTGATATATATTGTTGAATTACATTTCTTATCCTAAACCAGCCATATATTCTCCCTGGATTAATGTTAAACTCTTTACCTTCTTCAGTACAGTGTTTGGATAGTAGTGAATTCAAAATGTAATTAATATTTTTTATCATTTAAGTGTTTATGAACTTAGTTTATGATGTTTTATTTGTTACCAATTAGAAGACAATACTTTAAACTTTTATATCACTTGTTCTCTTTTCATGGCAATAGAGTGTAATTACCCTGGGCATGAGATAGTAATACTTTTGAACAGTGTGCATGAATATTGCTATAAATACCTTTAGGACTTAGGTATGTACCTATAAATGTGTTTGTTAATGTGTATGTTAATGTTTTAAATAAATGTCCCATTATAATCAGGATGCCTTTTTACTGTAATACCCACAGCACCACGTGGGAGAAGGTTGTAACCCATAGCAGGTCTGCAATTCTTACCTTCCTTAACTCACTGTCCTAACCTGGACATGAATCACAAATTAAAAGAATTAAAATACATTAAAATTACTCCAAAGGTTGGCAAACTAATCATAACTATTTTGTATGTAAAATAATAATCACTAAATGTTATGCTTCCTTCTAGCATTGGTTATACATGCATATCCACCCATACACGCAGGTATTTACACTCTGGATAGCTCCAGTGAGTTCACTGAAAACTAAGATTTGACACTCCATTTGTTGTAGCCATGTAGCTTTGACTCAAGATTTAAAGTTGTTCATTTTGGTGAAGAGCATTAACACCATTCTGAATGTTTTAAAAGAAACTGGAGGAAATGATGAAAAGTGTTGTTTTGAACCCCTTTTACAGATGTTACAGAAGGCAGTATTTTAAAAAATTATAATGGTAATTTTGAATTTGATTCCCCCTTCCCAGGAAATTATTTTTAATATGCTACATATATAACACCTGTCCAGTTTATTAGATGTTAGAAATGAGATCACAGATTGCTTGACTGCATGCCACAAACATTGCAAGATTTAACATGTTTAATATTAACAGTAAACCACGATTGTTGTTGTTACCACCAAGCAACTTCGATGTAATGTGATCTTTTCATGAAAATTAGTGCAACTCAGGACTAAGAAAGAAACTCTGTCCTGCCTGCACAGAATTGGAATTTTTGATAAATTTGTGGGAAACTAAAATAGGTTGCCAGGAAATTGATTGACAAATATCTGATATAGCCACTTTTACTGCTAAGTCCTGGAATATAAAATGAAATGATTCACTACTTGGAGCTTTTTGGACACTTAAGTTCCAGTTTAGAGCTGCAAATACCCTACTGACCAGTGCTTTTGTGTTTGGGGAAATGAGGCCTACTCTACACACATTTTAAACAAGAGAGATGGTATTGGGGAAAAGTAAATTTCTTCCTTAACCTTGTCTTTTAATTATAACATCTCACAGTCTCTCTATTTTGTACTAGTCTCCAGGCTTGAAAGGAGGAAGAAACTCCAATTAATTTTCAAAGAGTGAGAGGGGAAGGCACAGTGAACTGGCATTCCTCTTTAAATAAGCTGGAAAGAATTGCGGTAGTGCTGATATAACTCTCTTCTAGGTAAAAGTAATTAAAAGAAAACTTGAATACTCCACAGTGGCATGGAAGTAACTTCTAGAAGTTGGGGTGTAAATGAGAGACGATTAGACAAGAACAGAAAGTCTTAACCTAGGAAACTTCCAGACAAACCGAGAAATATCACTGAAAAGAAAAAGTAAAACAAACAAACAAAAAAGGCTCTCAATTTGGAATGTTCTTTTTTTGAAGACAAGGTGCCTCTCAAATCAGTTGTAATGCAATGAAAAGGAAATGTTAAAACTTAACACAGTTTTGGACATTTAGAGCTGGTCAACTGCAGTGATCTGAAAGATAAAAGGTAATGTACACCTACTTATTACTGGTGATGACTCAGAAAGAAGAGATCCTATTGTTCGACATACCACAATGAACGAGTCATATTTGAGGGGAAAAACCTATGTTAGCCAAGTCATCTTAAGATCCCAAATGTATATCTTGGAACCAAAGATGAAAGCAATGTTTTTAGAAGACATGTTGGGTGGTTTAGTTTAGCTGATGTTGTAGGACTTGTTTCTTGGGGTGGAGAGAAACAGAGAAAAGATATCTATAGAAGATACCTAGAAAAGTTTAGGGTGGTCTGTGTTACATTTACTGCTGTTGCTGTTGCTATTATTATTCTCTTCATTTTTACAACCATGAGTTTTGAAATACTGGAATGAAAATTTATGGTATTCAGTTCTCAGGCAGCCATAGAAATGAACTGCTCAGTGCACAGATGAAAGACAGCAGGAAATGGAAAGAGATGCCAATTGATTTGACAGAAGTCTTGCACTGTGGTGTATATTTTTAATCTGTCCAGACACCAGCAAGGAATTCCACGATAAGCTTGCATGGTAAGACATGAATTGTCTGAGGCACATTCTTGGCAGGAATAAAGAGCTGTTCTTCCAACTCAATAGCCACTATGTTACCCTGTAATCAAATACAAAAAGATAGTGAAAGAAAACAAGCTGATGGATCACCATTTATGATGGATAACTATGGATGTATATGTGAAAACATTAAGAAACCATCAAGAGGACATAGCTCAGCCTTTGAATATTGTGCAAGATGGAAAGAGGAACATAATCTACTGAATGACTTGAATTCAAGTATTTCACATCAGTAAATTTTACTAAATACAGTTGTGAAGGATTTGAAAAGAGACAGTGATGAATTATTTACTGTACTTTTTTTATTAAATGTGTGAAAATACTCATCCATGTGCTGTTTTTAAATCACATAGCAACAGTCAAACTATATTCAAGCATTTCTTCTAATATAATTCACATTCTGCAACCACAACATGTTGCCCTCTTCATGCAACTTTCAAAACCACAAATCAGCTTTATAGCAAAAATACAGTTTTTCTAATATAAAAAAAATTATTGATTTTCACCCAAAAGTTTACATCTAGAGTTTGACAACTCAAGTATTTGAAGATTTAAAAGCCATGTATGATAAGGCTAGAGAAACACTAAAAGTACAGGGTTAGTTATTCAGTCCCTTCACTATTATTCTAAGAAATAGACTAAAAAAATCATCACTACTGAAAGTAGTAAGGTCATCAGCTTCATAAAAGTCAATTTTTTCATAAGTTAATAATGAAAGTAATGGTATTTGGTGTTTTCCAATAAAATCCCCAACTTCTGAGAGGCCAAAACTGCATGAGATTTCCAGATTTTCTTATTTTTAGCTCTGAAGGCAATAAGGAAGCATTCATAACATGAACTCTACAGAATTAATTACAATAAGATCACTCACACCTTTGCCATTCCATCTCCATAATTATTATTTAATCAGCTGAATTTTAATCCAGTCTACAGAGGTCTAAATTGAGAATTTTTTGACATTGGGCAATGCAGAATTACCTTTTATACTTTCATTATAGGAATTCTTTCCTCAGAAAAACTATTCCACCTAAAGAAAAAGAGGTGGCAGTGAAGGGGGTACTAAGTTTTGAAGAGAATGGTCTCTTTGTTTTTTTTGGGAACTGACAAGACTGAGGAGTCTGAAGGCTGTAGTCGTTGCTTCAGGACAAACAGTAGAAACAGATGAAACGTTTATTTTAAAAGTCCCTGGCACATACGGCTTTTACTCATATACTCAGGTGGGCCATGCACCCTTTTCTTTAAACTTTGCTTGGCTGGGGGGGTTTTACAAGAAAAATTAGTAGGGTCATGACCTTATACAGTGAAGAGCTGCAGGACATGTACTGTGTTGTTTTGTAGCTATGTTAACACTTCAGTACGGTCTGGCACATGCTTTTACAATTATTTTCCCTAAGGTCCCTAGTTACTGCAAAGCTATTTGGCTATTTGAACCCAGCACGTGGCTGCAAGGAGAGGAGGCTGCGGGAGAGCCACTCCCCTGCTCTGAGAACTCACTTCGGCCTTTGTTCAGGTGAAGGGGGG
>NW_008604857.1:0-8670 GCF_000691845.1 Merops nubicus
CGCCCCCTGCATCGTCTACATCGACGAGATCGACGCCGTGGGCAAGCGCCGCGCCAGCAGCGCCGCCGGCTTCGCCAACGCCGAGGAGGAGCAGACCCTCAACCAGCTGCTGGTGGAGATGGACGGTCAGTGCTTCCGCCCCCTCGGGCAGCCGGGCCTCGTTAGCGCGCTCTTCTCACCGGGGTAATTAGCGTTGCGCTGGAACGAACCTCGCTCCCCTCTTCCCTGGGGCGGGGCTGGCTTGCACCTCGCAGCCTGCTCAGGGCTGATCTTGGTCATGTCCTTGCTGAAAGACCATCTATATGACAAGTGATAGCTGTGTTCTGGACTTTTGCTTATTGGAGGGACTGTGGCCGTGAAACTCAGGATTTTTCCCCAGTGTGGACACCAGTGTGGCCTCACTCTGGCCTCGGAGGTCATCCTGTCACTCGCTTGAAGCGAGTCTTTCCTCTGTTCTTTCTCCCCTTCTCCACCTGCTGTGCTGAGTACAGAGGAGAAGCAGCAGCAGCTGCTGTTGAACGCGGGGTTCGTGGAAGTTTTGTGCCCTGTCCTTGCTTCGTGTGGACTCAGGCTTTCCTGCAGAACCCTTAGGAACCTCCTCAAGCACCAGTCTGAACCCATGTACCCCACCATTCATCCCTGTTTTTGAAGGCCCTGTACCATGTCTCTCTTCATCTTTGGTTAGACAGGGCTACTCCGGAGCTGCTGGTGCCTGAGGAAGTAATCGAGCTCAGGACAGAGCTGTGATAAGTTGAGGGGAGAATGCTCTTGAAATCTAGACATTTATATAGACTTTAAGGGTTTGGGGCGTAATCTACTAAATTTTAAAACCCTGGAGCCAACTGTTTTTCTGACCTTGAGTCAGAACAGTGTAGTGTCACATCCAGAGAGAATTTTTAACAGCCACATTGAGCACCCACCTGCTGATAATATCAACAGAAAACGTGCATTGGAGATCATGGCTGGCAGAGGGCAGCAACCCCAAAGACTCTTATTGTAGTAAATAGCTTCAGTTCGGGAGCATCTTTTCCCACTGGCAGTTGAAGAAGGATGTACAGTACTGGGGAGCCAGAAGGAACTGAACTGGCAGCAAGGGCACTGCTGTCTGGAGGGTTGTGTGTAGGTCCAGCTGGCCATGAAATGTTGGATACTTGCTGTATTCTAAGACAGGTAGTGGTTTAAAGCCTGTTAAGGATTAGACTAGTTGTCCCAGAAGGACATAAGTGATGTAATACATCAGTCCTCCTGTCCTTGGACTTACCCTTACTTTGTCTGCAAACAAGGCTCAGTTTGATGCCACACTTCTGGCTGGCATCGGCCCTTTTCTCAGACACTTTTACACACGTGCCAAAAAGAACAATCCTTTGGCTATTCTAAGTCATAGCTCTGTCAGAGCCTGCAGCACTGACCCAACCTGTGATATTTCTGTTGCTGTAGAACCTTATTATTGCAGAGCAGGGTAAGGAATAACAGCATCCAGGAGCCTTTAAGCCCTCTGCTGCTTTGTGGGACAGAGCTGCCTTTTCCCTGGACTGTAACTGTGACAGTTATCTCCTGTGAAAAATTAAAAACCACCCTGCACTGAAAGCATCCCCTGTTCTCCAGACCATGTTGAAGGGGTTAAAATTGCTTTTTTAGTGAATGTTTGCAGTGAAACAGGGCTGAAGCAGAGCAAGTCCTGCAGCCCACCAGCATGGGTGCTCTGGAGTCAGCCCTCCCTGTTCAAGGAGAGAAGCTGGGACTTGTCAGACTGCTTTCAGCAAAGGGTAGTTGTTCCTCCATACTGCATCCAAGAGGATCTATAATTCAGCATCTCTGCCCTTGCTGCAGAAGGAGATACTGTAAATAGGAGCACAGCATGGTACAGACTGGGTAGAGTGGCTCTGCCATGCAGAGACCCTCCAGGCCCCTCTCTGCTTCAGCATGGGTGCTGTGAAAATTTTTGAAGGATAAGAATGAGCTTTAAGTAGGTCCCAAACAACACAGGCAGAGATCTGGTTGTCAGAGGAGCGTGCCTGAAACACACAATGCTACATAGATACTGGAAATGACTTTAAATCTGTGTGTGCAGTTCCCTGGGGCTTTGCATGTAAATACACTTAGAGCAAATCTGTTTACAGCTGTCTCTGTCCTGACAGAGAGGGCCACTAGTAACACACAGAACAGCAATCCTGCCGTGGTTGGGCTTCCCTTCCTCCCAACAGTTGTAGAGTGAGCTGGCAACGAGTTAACACTGAATTAAATGGAGGGCCCATGTGTCTGCTCAGGGATATGTAGTCAGTACACTCCACATCTCTGTGCCAACAATTAACATGTCTGACTTCCTCCAGCCTGAGGAAATCAGGCATGGTTTCCAGAGTGTGTTCTTGGTGTCTCAATTCCAAAATCAGGGTACAACTTTATTGGAAAGTGGGATTTGAAGGTGAATATTATCCTCAGTACTCGCTTTAATAGTCCCTCATTTGCTGTGTGCTGCCTGGATTATTTTTAAGTTCTTTTTGTCTCATTATTGATTCGTGTCTCGTGCAGATCACGGGCCACGTCTCTCATTTTGCTAACTGCTCTATCCAACACAGGCTGAAAAAACAGCCCAAGGAGTTTACAGTGTCAGCTGGGAGACAGCTGCCAGGGACTGTCAGGCAGCACAACAGACACGGGCTCACTGCTGGCTTCTGCTCCTTGCCAGGGACCTTGGCACACGTTGCTGAGATGTCGTTACCTAAACGAGCGCCGAAGCGTGTCGTGGCAAAATAGTTCTCAGGATGATAGTGAATCAGGTTTTTAGGAGGTTACCAGCTCTACCCAAACACAAGCGGAGGAGTGGTGTGTGTTTGTAGTGAGGAGGCCTTGAAATGGAAGGTTGAGAGCTCTGTTTTAGCTGCCTTTAGTTTAAATTGAGGGTTGAAGCTCTGTGAGGCAACACCATAGAACCGAGTTAGCTATTAATGTGGGAAAAAAGTCATGCATGAAAGCAGATCTGTGAGTCATCAGCAGTGATTGTTGAGGTTGTGTGTTCAAATGAGATTACTCAGAGCTAAGGTAGAGGAAGAAAAGGAGGGTCAGAGCCTGTGTGAAACCTGCTCTGCAGGTTGGAGGAAAGATGAGGACACCAAGACAAAAGCCATTATGCTAAGCCGCATGGGATGGATGTGCAGATGGAGACCTGGTAATTCAGGTATGCAGATTTTGGAGTCATTGTAGTTCTCTTCCTACGGGGGACCTTGGTTTCCTTCACTCTGATGGCTTTCTTTGTGTTCTGGAAGCACCAGGAGTCTGGTGGGAGAAGGAGAGGGACTGGAGGGAGCCTGTTTGTACAAAAGCTGTTCTTGAAAGCAGTGTGACACGTGTACTCCAGCCTTTGTCAGACATGTGCCTGGTTGGAGTGCTGACTCTTCCCTCACAAACCACAAACGAGCAGGAGAGGAATGTGACCCAAATATCTCCTCTGTTCCAAATGCATCTGAGAGGAGCCTGGCAGTCCTGGGCTGGGCTCTGGTGTGTGAATGAAAATTTGGGACAGCCTTTGGGAGCAGCTCTTCGCCTGGAGTCCTTGGACAAGACGTCTCCTCTTGATGTGTGCTGTATGACCCAGAGCCTTCCCTCACAAAGGTGGCCCCATTTCAATGATGCTATTACAGCTGATGTCCAAAAAGGCTTTTGAACAAACAGCTACAGTGTAGTAATGCAGATAAGGTGCCCCTCTCAGTGTTGTGCTAGTGGGGAGCAGGGCATTCACCAGTTCAAGTGGACCTTTTTACCCTTTCCCTTTTGAAGTGCCTTCATTTGTAAATACTGTAGATAAGAATGCTCTTCAAGGGGAATTTTCAGAGCTGTTTCTCATTGCTGGGCGTGACTGAGGTGGTATTTTTGTAGACTGCTCCTCTGGCAGATCTCTGCCTGTGGAAGCTGAAGCCTGTGACATGCCAGGTGGTGATGCAGTAGGAACAGAATAGGAATCGGAGGCTGCAGTGGGAGATTTCTTGGAGCAGTGTGTCACACTGCTGGCCTACAGGCTTGAGAGCAAGTGGGGCAGAAGCTGATGTGAGAGGTTGCTCTCAGTGGTTCTTTTTTTTTTTTTTCTTATATTCTAATAGTCAGACCTATTTTAAGAGAGTCTTCCCAGCTGCAGAGCAGATAATGTACTGTACCATCTAATCCTGCCGTGTGAACAGAGCTCACCATCCCCTGAGTGCCTGCCAGTCTCTGCTTATTTATCACCCTGCAGAGTGCAGTGTAATACCTGCCTGAGCAGCAGCCTCCTCCTCCTCCTCTCCAGCAGCTCACTCAGACAGCCTCCTGCAGGGAGGAAGCACCAAGGTTTGTGGTAGTGCCAGCTGACAGAGCCAGCCCTCCTGACTTACCTGTAACCTTAATCTCTGCTGAGCTCTCCTGTGCTGACACATTTGGCAGCTCTTCTGGTGGAGCTGGGGAGAGCTGAAGCTCGCCCAGCTTACGTGCACAGAGCTGCCTCCCTGCAGCCTGGGACTTGGCAGGGGACGGCCACGTCCGTTCCCTGGGAAGGCTGCTGGGTGCCAGGGCTGGTGAGTCTGCTGCAAGCGGGTGACTCATGCCCAGGGGCCTGTGGGCACCTGGTAGAACGGAATAAATCATCAGCATGGTTCAGTGATTCAGCTTGAGCTCTGGTTCCCGCCCGAGCAGCCTGCCCCTGGCTGCCCCACTCCAGGTGCTGGTGCCCTGGCTTCCCTGGCAAGCCCTACCTGCCTTTGGTGCCTGCATGCTGCAGGCTGCTCACGCAGAGCTGGCAGATCCTGCTGCTCCCCTCGCCGTTGAGGCCTGCAGACAAAATCACCTCTGCCTGTGGCTCGAGCTGTGTACCCTGGTCATCACTGGGAAAGCTCTTGGGTCAAGTTTTGTGTCTGTGGTGTCACGTCTGCAGGGCTGGGCTTGGCACTGCTCTGCAGTGTGCCGGGGTGCTGCCTTCAGAGCGAGAAAAGAGTGAGCAGACAGATGTGCTGCTGTAACATGCCCCTTGCTGGGGGTGGCAAGGCTGCCTTCTTTCTGCATTAACCTGAGCTGGTCAGAAGAAAGCCTGTCCCTTCCCTGGTGATCCTGGTGGCCTGTCTGTGACTGTGAATAAATAGAAGCTGAAAGGGCTTTCCACAGAAACATTTGGGAAGGAAAAGCTGTTCCAGTCTTGTTTGTACAACCTGGAGCTAAAGGAGCAGGCATTGACTTAAGCCTGGGGGTGAGAAGGTATCTCCCAGTACATCAGAGTAGAGAGTCTCTTCTGGCTTCTAGTTGGAGAAATTTCCAAAAGTGGCAAAAGGGAGGGAAAGAATTAAGTTTTAAGTCAAAGCTTATTATTTGAGTGAAAAGGGAATTTCAGAGTATCTGTGATGACCAGAGACTGGCCTGGGTGACCTGGGAGGTTCCTTCCTGTCCTGTGCTCCTGGCTACACAGGACACTTCTCAGCCTCCGCTGCCCCAAAGATGCTGCGAACACCCTCTGGCTTTGTGATAAAGCTCTGTAGGACATTCTCTGCATCCTGCCCTGCCCCGTGCATCCTCTGTGCTTGCAGTGCACTGCCTGTGTCAGGGAAGAGCTTCACCTTCAGTGTTGCTTGGTTTTCTGCAGGAATGGGGACCACGGATCACGTCATAGTGCTGGCGTCCACCAACCGCGCCGACGTCCTGGACAACGCTCTGATGAGACCTGGGAGGCTGGACAGGCACATCTTCATTGATCTCCCAACGCTCCAGGTATGTCCCACCTGCTGCCCTCTTCTCACCATAGTGCTGGCAGTGCACTGGCCTGGCCGTGGCTGGGCTTGGAGAAGACAGACAGTAAGCTCCTGATTCCCTGTACTCTTATTTATGTGCTCTAAGTCAAGGATTTGATGTGTTAATGCAGTTGCTTGTTCCTCTGGAATGACAACTTACTGGTTTTAAGTGCCTCTGCTCTGGTAGGAGCTTTGACAGTGAATTCTTCTGTGAGCTTCTCTTTGCCGTGCAGATGCAGAACAATGTTTGTGTCTTCTCTCCATGGAACTGAGAGCCACCTAATTGGCAAGTTGGCTTGTGTGAGAGCTTAAATTGTCATGTGCCTTGAGCACCATTTGTTCTGTAGGTTTATTGTGCTTACTATCCTTGTAAGGCTCCTCATTTTCCTTTAGGCAGCCTGTTAAGTGACTTTCTCCTTCTGAATGCTTTTTAAATCCATTTACTAGGAGTCTTCCATCTCTGCTGTGTTGACATTTGTAGCAGAGTTTTGGGAATAGGCTCAGCTGCAGTAAAGATCTGTCTGCTCTGCCAGCACAGCCTCTTCTTCTCCCATCTGTGCTTTACTGTCCTCCTCTGAGTTTCCAGTGAAAATACCTTAAATGCCTGATAGAATCTGGCACCGGAAGCACGAACCGTGCAGCTGCCCGAAGGAGGAAAGGGAAAAACCCTGGCAACTGAGCCCATTGTTTTCATCAGGATCTCCTGGACCAGCTGAATGAGTCACTCCTTGGCTACTTGCCAGCCATCATCTCACCCCCACCTTTGTCTGGGAATCGGTCACGGGCTGGGTAGCTGCTGGTGGGGGTTTTCAGTTGGTGGGAGCAGGTAGAGGAGGCAGTCAGAGCTCCTTCCTGCCAGTGCTTTTATGGTAAAGAAACGTTCAGACAAATCAGAGTGAAAGTTCCAAGGAGAGAGTGGCCCTGAGCGAAAGCTGTGACTCAGGGTAAGCCTCCCTACATCTGTTGTGAGCTGCAGAGCTGGCTGGTGGCGAGGGCTCCTGCAGCGGGCTGCGAGGACAGCCCTGCCCTCTGGTGGCACTGCCGCCGTCCCCTGCTCCCTGCGACCTCAGGAAGGCTCCCCGGGCTCAGGTGTTCTCTCTTCTTCACAGGAGAGAAGAGAGATCTTCGAGCAGCACCTGAAGGGTCTCAAACTGATCCAGGACGCCAGCTTCTACTCGCAGCGCCTGGCTGAGCTGACCCCAGGCTTCAGTGGTAGGACAGGCTGGGTGCTTGTGGGGCTGCTCCTGCTCCTGGCTGCTGCTGCACCTCACACACGAGCTGCTTGCTTCCTTAGTTTTAACAGGGTATTTTGGTCTGAAGGTTTTTTTTTTTTCTTCAAGCCTTCTCTATCTCTATGGAAATAGTGGGAACCTGACCAGCTCCCTGGTGAGCTCTGATGAGCAATTGTTTGTCGCTATTTTGAATCTCCTGAAACTTCTGGGACTAGCTGGGTGTGGGGGTAGGGAAAATGTGCTTTTATAAGGTCTGGCTTCCCAATGTCTATGGGGAGGAACCCCACTGCTCATGCTCCTGTCCGAGCTGTTGTTGAGGATGAGATGTTGTGCTTCAGGGGAAAGACTCTTAAGTTGACATGTGTTTACTGGGAAAGCTATAGGAGGAATGAACAGCAATTACTTTGTCGCTCAGAGTAGAAATTGGACAACTCTGCCTGGCTCCTACACTGAGCCTGCTTCCAGGGTAGGTCCCTGGGAGTTTGAAACAGTGCTGAGCAAGGGGCTCCAGAGTTCCTGTTTATGTAGAGTTCCTGGAATATCCTTTCTGGGTTTCCCCTCTAACAGGCCCCAGCACGCTGCCTCTTCGTGACTCCTTTGGGCAGCCCCCCCCGGCACCACACCCCCCAAAACTGAGAACAGATGTTCTCTCCCCCACGCAGAGGCTGTGTGGCCACCGCAGGAGCAGCGTGGCAGCTATGTGGCAGCTCGTGCCAGCCCAGGCTGCCCACACTGCTCCCTGCTCACCCAGAGCCCGCCTCGGCCGTCGCCTGGGCGCTGAACTCCGTCCTCTGCGTGGCAACGCGGCGTTCCCTGCCAGGGCACTTGTATTGTTTGATTCCAACATAAACACCAGGGACTAGGTTTGCTCTGTTCCCAGGGAACAAAAAGGCACAGGCTGTTTGACCTCCTTAGGGCCTTCTCCAGATCTGTTCTTGCCCCTGCTGTCCCCTGAAATCTCTGTCACAAAAGAGACACAATGTAATCCTTGTGAACTCTTGTCTGCAGGAGCTGACATAGCAAACATATGTAATGAAGCTGCTCTTCATGCTGCTAGAGAAGGTCACAAGTCCATCGACACTTCCAACTTCGAGTATGCTGTGGAACGAGTCATTGCAGGTAGGTGACCCCAGCCATTTTTCTGGTGGTGGTTGGTCAGTCTGTACCACACTTCTTCAGAAGGGGCTCAAGTGAGGACTGTGCTCTGTCCTGAAGGTCTGAGATGCCACAAGTCACAGAGTTCTCCAAACAAGACCCCAGGTGGATCTGTCTTCCTGAATCTGCAGGCAGCCTCAACCCGTAGCTCAGGGAACGTGGCCAGCAGCAAAATAGTAAAGAGAGGAATTCAAATTTGTATGGCTTATTTAGTTTTAAAAGGTTTGGGATTCATTTTGGTTGGTTTTCTTTTTAAAGAAAGAAGGTGGAAGTAGCTCAATGTTTTCCTTGCTGCTCTAGACACCTGCTACATGAACATGAATAGCAAATAGTCTGTGCATCCTCAGCAGCAAGAAATGGGAGATTTTTCTTCTTGGCCTCACAGCCCAGGCTTTGATGCACTGGCAGAATAAACTACAAGACAGTAGAGCACTGTTCTCCCTCTGAGAACATCCTGTCAGCCTTTCCCTGTTGCTTGTGTCATTGCCAGCAGAGGAACCTCTGGAGATTACCCTGTAGTGTATTGTACAGAGGGGAAAGAG
>NW_008604857.1:8701-13319 GCF_000691845.1 Merops nubicus
CCAGAACTCTTGATTTCACCCAAGCTGTTTGAATCTGGTGGCTTTCAGTCTGAACTGCCCTGGAGCCAGGCTGTGGTTCTCCTCAGACACTTAACTGCTCCCAGGCTGCAGTGGGATTGCTGAGGGGAGCCTGGGCAAACAGAGTGGCATTCTGGGCTTGTCTTGGGAGAGGAACAGGATGTTTGTACTGGGACGGTTATTTCCTGACTCTGGAATTGAGTCCCGAGTGTGTCCTTTGTCAGAAAATGCCTGAACATTTCCTCCTTTCAGAGAAGGTTTTTGAGAAAACTTCTGACAGTTTCACCTGCCTCTTAAAAACAAAGCCCTTGGAACACTTTGAGTGTGGCCACATGTGCACGAAGCCCAGTGCTGTACTCAGCCAGCTTCCAGGGCTGGGCAGCAAGCTGTGACCCAAGTCTTCAGCAGCCAGAGCAAAGATCTGCTTCACTTCCCCACCTGCAGGAGGGAAAGCACCAAACTTGACTGTTCTGTCTGAATTCCACCCTTGCCTTAGTTCCCCAGGCTTGGAAGAGGAGGTAGAAAGCAAGTGAGGCTGTGGGGGGTAGTAGCAGAAGTGGTGTCTGGGATTGAGGCAGGGGCTCTGCAGGGTGGGGCAGTTTTTTGTCAACAAGCTGACTTGCCTCATTTGGGCTCTGTGGCACGCAGGAGGCCTGAAATCTCTGTGTTGCTTCATCAGATCCTTTTGTATTATCAGGACTTGGGTGTTTTTTGCAGACTTGAGTCTGAAAGACCCCAGACAACCCTCCAGGCCCATATATTAAATGCACCCTCGACAGGGAATAGGAACACTTCAGGGTTTCACAATCCAGAGGGCATTTCAGTTGCTGTAAAAGCTTTTCTTGAAAGAAAGAAGATACTACTGTGCTTTCCATTATAAGCTTCTGGTTTTAATAAGAGCAGTGTGGAATCAAAAGGGAACTTTGCAAGTCCAGAGGCCCTGTCAGCTTTGTGCTGCTCTAAGGGAGGAGTAAGAACTTCTCGCTGTGGTAGTCCCCATTGTGTTCTCAGTTTGGGAACAGAAAGCAGTCAATAAGTCAGGTCCCCTGGGAGCAAGGGAGGAACCTGCGGAGTGCACAGTGGCTTTTAAGGGATCTCTTTAGAATCAGAGTCTTTTAAGTTGGAAAAAACCTTTCAGGTCATCGAGTCCAGCTGTGCCCCCACCGCTCTCTGGTCCCCACTGACCCGTGTCCCTCAGCACCACATCTCCACAGCTTGGAAACCCCTCCAGGGATGGGGACTCCACCACTGCCCTGGGCAGCCTGGCACAGCCCTGGATAACCCTCCAGGGCAAGAAATTGTTCCTCAGCTCCAACCTCAACCTCCCCTGGGGCAACTTGAGGCTGTTGCCTCTTGTCTTGTCCCTTGGGAGCAGAGCCTGATCCCCCCCTGGCTCCAGGCTCCTGTCAGGAGCTGTGCAGAGCCAGAAGTCTCCCCTGAGCCTCCTTTGCGCAACACCCCCAGCTCCCTCAGCAGCTCCTCCCCACACTTGGGCTCTAGACCCTTCCACAGCTTCATTGCCCTTCTCTGGCCACGCTCCAGCCCCTTGGTGTAGCAGATGCAGAGAAGCCAGGTTTCTCGGTGGGGTTCATGTACATTATGTAGGGTCAGCAGAGATGTACCAGAGTTGTTTCTGGGGTTGTTTCTGCCATAAATGTGAGAAGTACAGGAGCACTTCCCTGCCTGGAGATGTAGAAAAAGAAATCATCTCTGCAGGCACGCTGTGCTGCTGTGAAGGATGCAGTCCCTCCCTCCTCGGTGGGCTGACAGAGGCACATGTCCAGAATTTGTTAAGCATGTGTAGAAGTATTTATAGTATAGATATATATACATTATACATCCTTCTATGGGAGGAGACGTGAGGCACGTGTGCAGACACTGCCAGAGGCAGTGTAAGGGGCTGACTGATGCAAATTGAGCCCGTTGCAATTAATCTGCAGTTCCCTCACCGTGGTGCCTTGCAGGGCACAGTCGTTTCCAGCCCCCCCGAGCAAGAATTTTACAAGATCTGCCACACTAATTTTGCCATTTCCTCATTTAATAAAGCTCTTGACTTTGTTTAAAAATTAATGCTAATAGAAGGTTGTTTTCCAAGACATCAAGCGAGGTTGGTGTAGTGCTGCTCTTGACTCTGCTCTCCCCCCTGCTGCTCCTGGCACTGTGCAGAGGCAGCGACTCGAGCACGGGACCCTTCTGCATTCCACACACAGAGCTGTCAGACCTGCCCCACAGGCAGCCTGGTCTGCAGTACACCTGTTTCTAGGTGCCAGAAGTTTTACTTCCATTCAGCATCTTTTAATTTTTTTTTTTAAATCCTAATTGGATTTTTTTGGCGTTAACCTGGTTGGAAAATAGATGCTTCCAAAAATCACCTTTTTTGGAGGAAGCGTTAAGTGTGAGTTACAGCTTAATTTGCTGGTTCTTGGGAGCCTGGGAATAAGCTCATACAGAGCATACCTTGTGTAATCAGAGACGTTTCCAAGGTCTGGAGAAAGTTTGGTTGGTTTTTTTTGTATATTCCCATGGTCTTTTGCTGTATTTTTGAACACTCCTAATACTCCAGACTCTCAGCTGGGACCTCTCCTGTATGTAACACAACATCTTGTTTCTCTCGTGTTCTGCCTGAGGGACTGGAAAACCAGGCAGTGAAATCAGTGTGATACTCTAACAAGTCTCTCTTTTGGGGCTTGGTTTATTGTTTTGGGTGGGTTTTTTTTCTCCAGATGCAGACTGACTTGTTGCAGATCTGTCCCTGGGCAGAGATAGAGCGTGACGTGCCTTTGGCAGAGCCGGGAACAGAACAGAGCTTTACGTTCTGGACCTGTGCTCTAATCAAATGTTAAATTATCTGGCTAATGATTAAGTCTGTTGTAAGGAGGAGACTGTCTGCCAGTGTTTTCAAGCGATCCAAGCACGGATTGCTTTCTCCTGCAGGGACAGGGAGCACCTTCCACGGCAGGTAACTGAAGGGTAATTTCTACTGTAATTTTAATTTCATTTTTACTGCCGCTCCCTAGACAAGAGTGCAGGGTGAAGCTTGCTGGCTGTTCACCCACAGAGTGTGTGAGCTCAGCCCACTAGTTACACGTTTTCCTGGCTATCCTGCCTAATCCTTGTCCGTGTTCCTGTAGGCACTGCCAAGAGGAGTAAAATCTTGTCTCCTGAGGAGAGGAGGGTGGTGGCATTCCACGAGTCGGGGCACGCCCTGGTCGGCTGGCTGCTGGAGCACACTGAGGCAGTGATGAAGGTAACTCCAGCACCAGCTCCTGTGGGGTGCAACCTGCCCCTGAGTGCAGGAGAGTCCTTTGGGGTTCCCAGGGCCAAGAGGTGGCTGGCTATGTAGTGTTCATGATGGGTTCTGCTGCGTTCCCCCGGCTGCCGTGAGCTTGGAGCTGTGAACACTGCAGCAAAATAAATGGCAACTCCAGAATCGTGGTATCCCTCAGGTTGGGAAGGACCTTTAAGATTGAATCACCCAGCAATGCCAACTCCACCACTAAACCATGTCCCTAAAGTACACTCTGGAGAAATCCATTATTAGGCTCATGTAACAGAGATATGCTGCAAAGCTGATTAACTAGCTCCAGGAGAAGCCCTGCAGTGGAAAGGCAACTGCAAAGCTGTTTGGAACAGTTGAGTCTCCTGCTGTCAGTCCATGCACCTCCTCCAGGTGCTGAGCCCTGCTCTGTGTCCCGGCATGCAGGATCTCTTTCGCTGCCGTGGTGCCAGCAGCTGTTGAAGCTGCCACTGCAGGCGCTGCTCTGATGCTGATGGGCAGGGATGTGTTTTTCAGACTGGCATGCTTGGGGATTTGTCTGCCTGAAGCCCTTCTCTGTGGGGAAAGGCCACCCTTTGGGTGTGTGCTCTCCCATGCACATCTCCTCCCCAAAAAGCCTTGACACTGGGAGGAGGTAGGGAGTGAAGATGACAAGGGTGACAGCTCCTTGGCAACTTCACTCCGAAGGACCTATACCCTGAACTTTTGTTAATTAGTCTCATTTAATGGGTGGGGGAGATGCCTCTGATTTTTCTGAAGAGGTCCTAGCTTTCCCTAGGTAGTCTCAGTGATTCTGGAACACAGTGGAGCGAGCTATGTTTGGCTTGTAGCCTCCAAAACAACTCCTAAATCTGAGGGCTTCACTGGCTTGCTGTTAAGGACAGTTTCCATTTCTTGAGCAGAAAGTGGCAGAAAGCATGTGGCTGTGAAGGCAGAGCCTTCAGCACAGGAGCTGGTGACAGTCTGTGGGCCTTGGCCATGTCTCTGTAGGCCAGCCTGGCCCCATGGCTTTTGAGAGATGCCACTGGGAGTGCAGGACTCTTCCCAGCCTCCCTCTGCTGCCGTGGCTGGGAGCTGGCTGGTCTCTGAACTGGGGGGCTGCTCTGTTGCAGGTCTCCATCGCCCCGCGGACAAACGCAGCGCTGGGCTTCGCTCAGATCCTCCCTCGAGAGCAGCACCTCTTCACCAGGGAGCAGCTGCTGGAGAGGATGTGCATGGCCCTGGGGGGCAGGGTGGCCGAGGCCATCACCTTCAACAAAGTCACCACAGGTGAGGAGCCAGGCCCTGACATGGACGGATGGAGAGGGGGCTGAAAGAGTCTGC
>NW_008604857.1:13350-18826 GCF_000691845.1 Merops nubicus
GGTGATGTGAGCAGCAGGCAGAGGTGTCCCATACTGGGAAGAAGAAACATCAAATTGCATGGTTTGATCTTGGGCTTGTGTTGTGAGCGTGGAGCTCTCTTATTGTTGGTTGTTGCTGTGTTGTCTTAGACTTGTCCCAAAGGCCACAGCCACAATGACTCTGTGAGACCCTTGGCTCTTGAGAGGGCCTAGAGCTTCCTGTGCCATGTTCCCAACTGGTTCTATCCCAGTGGGATAGCAGTGGGCAGGGGCAGGCAAGCTCTCCACGTAGATGCAATCTGTCATGCATGGGTCCTGCAGTGCCTGTAGAAAGGTGGAACATTCATCAGCAGGTGGGACATTCACCTGCCTGGGCTCCTGTGGGTCCTCGGGTACTTACCCAGTGGAACACACGTTTGTGCAGGACGTGTTCCTCGTGCAGTGCTTGCCAGCTCTGAGCTGAGTGCCTCTTGTTTCTCCCACCCAGGAGCACAGGATGACCTGAAGAAGGTGACCAAGATAGCCTACTCCATGGTGAAGCAGTATGGGATGGTGCCCAGCATTGGGCAGGTCTCCTTCCCAGACCTGGAGACTGCCCCTGGGATCGGCCGGCGTCCCTTCAGCCAAGGACTCCAGCAAATGATGGACCATGTAAGACCACCCTTGGTCACACCCCTCCATTTGTGCTTCACTTTCTGCAGTTCTGTGAAAAAACACAAGTAACTTGCACCCAAACAATTGGTGTTTTTCTGTCTAGTAAACTTAACAACACTGACCTGTTCTGCTACAGCGTGTTAGGGCTGTGCAGCCAGGTGTTGAGAACAGGCAAAGTCACACAAAGCTGTGAGTTCAGCCCTGTCCTGCTCTGCTGCCTGAGCCTGCAGCAAGTGGCTGTGGAAAGATCCAAAGGCTGGAACCCCTCTGCTGGGAGGCCAGGCTGAGAGTTGGGGTTGTTCAGCCTGGAGAAGAGAAGGCTCCAGGGAGACCTTCTAGTGACCTTTCAGTACTTAAAGGGGGCTGTCAGAAACCTGGGGACAGACTTTTTCGCAGGGCTTAAACTGAGAGAAATTTAGACTAGAGAGGAGGAAGAAATTTTTGACGGTGAGGATGGTGAGCCCCTGTCCCAGGCTGCCCAGAGAGGTGGTCACTGCCCCATCCCTGGAACCATTCCAGGTGAGGTTGGCCGGGGCTCTGAGCACCCTGCTCTAGCTGCAGATGTCCCTGCTCCCTGCAGGGGAGTGGACTAGGTGACCTTGAAAGGTCCATTCCCACCCAAACCAGTCTGATTCTTTGAACCATGCTGCAATGCCTAAAACAGTGAGAGCTGCAGTCCTGGTTCCAGTGTGGACAAGACCCCAGTGAGCTTCTGGGAGATGGGAGGTGCAAATGTGGCTTTTGGAGAGAGGGAGAAGTGTTTTGTGGGAGAGGGGATAATCTGGGGAGATTTGGGGGGTTGTTGTGGAGCTGTGGACAAATACCCAGCTCTAGGGAAGAGTTCTGTGGCAAGATGTCTTTCCAGGCCCTCAGGAGTACCATGAGTATCTGAGCATGGCTGTGCAATGCTTGCATGACAAGAAACCTCTGTCTCAAGGTCTCAGCTGCACAGTTTGGATGTCTTTACTTCCTAGATCTGAGAGGCAATCTAACCAGAATGATGACTGAAAAGTATTAGCCTGTTTTGATAGGAAATTGCTGAAAAAAAAACCAGCCTCATTTGAGAAGTCAAACAGCTGGGTATGGAAGAAAAAAAAAAACTAGTTCAGAAATACTCTGGTTGTGCTTTGCTGGGGTTTGTGCTGAGCTGCTCCTTTTGGAGCTGGACAGCCTAGGGCTCTAGTGAAGAGTTGTGCTCATGCAGGTTTTTACTGTTCTTTATCATGAGTACTCCTCTGGCTTAATTTGACACAGTTTCTCTTTGGTTTCTGTAGATGGGAACCAATTCCTGCCTGGCTCAGCTGCAGGTTCCATCCCTTGGTGTTCTCCTTGTTTATCCCCACATTGTGTTTGTTGCTACCTACACTCCAAACCTCTCTTTTTGTTATCTTCTAGGAAGCAAAAGTCCTGGTGGCTCAGGCTTACAGGCGCACAGAACAACTCTTACTGGAGAACAGGGACAAGCTGCAGACAGTAAGTTGGAGGGGTTTTTGGGTTGTGTTGTGGGCTTTAGCTGGTGTTCTTTGCCTTGCTGCTTTCTGTGCCCTGTAGCTTGGCTGTTGCTCTGTCTCTGTGGTCCTGGGAAGTCTTGCAGTGGGAGTGGTGGGGCTCATGTGTGAACAAATGAGTGCTTACTGCACGTCCCCAGGTCAGGAGCAGGCCCTGGAAGGAATTTTCTGTCAGGGAGCAGTTCTGCCACCTGACACCAGCTGGTGTCTGCAGGGTGGAGGAGTAGGAGTGCTCTGTGGAAGTGATCCAAGCTGGAGTTTGTGGCTCTCACCTGCAATTCTTCACTAGCCTCTTGGCACTGTGGCTTCCTGGAGAGCAGACAGTGACTGTTCTTGGCAGAACAGTCTTGCAAAGGCAGGAGCAGCTCATCCTTCCAGGTGCTGTAGGGATGTACTGGAGCCAGGTGAACAGTTTCTGGTTTTGCCAAAAGAATATGGGCCCTGTTGCCCTGGCTGACTGGTGCTGGTTGGTGCTTCCTGGTGACTCCAGGCAGTTCTCCCCTGTCAGCTCCCTGCTGCCCAATGTTCCAAGGGGTCCTTGTTGCAGAGGTGGAGCTTTCCCTCCTCCACTTTGTGTCCTGACAGTCCCCTGGCAAGTCACCCTGGTGTGTCCCCACCTCTCTGCCAGGGGCTCTGCACCCATTGCTCTGGCCTGAGCCATGCTTGGGTTACAGCAGCCTGTGTATATACTTGATCTTTCCTTCCCAAGTCCAGTCCATAACATCCAAAATTACCAAGAGTCAATTTTATGTTGTGTGTTTTGCAAAAAAAAAGATTACTCTCTACCTTCTGGCTCTGCACAGCTCCTGACAGGAGCCTGGAGCCAGGTGCGGGTCGGGCTTTTCTCCTAAGGAACAAGAGATAGGCAAGAGGAAATGGCCTCAAGTTACCCCAGGGGAGGTTGAGGTTGCCCCTGAGGAACAATTTCTTGCCCTTGAGGGTTGCCCAGGGCTGTGCCAGGCTGCCCAGGGCAGTGGTGGAGTCCCCACCCCTGGAGGGGTTTCCAAGCCGTGGAGATGTGGTGTGAGGGACACGGGGCAGTGGGGACCTGGCAGTGCTGGGGAAGGGTTGGACTCCATCATCTGAAATGTCCCTTCCAACCAAAACAATTCCATGATTCTAATCCTTTCCCTTAAATCTTCTTTTCAAACCAAGAAGCACCACCCCCCCTTCAGCTACACAGCCCCAGGTCTCCTGTGCCTGGTGGTAGCCAGAGCTTGCTGGCTGGGCCACCCTGCTGTGGGCTGTCACAGCCCTCTCCCCAGGACAGTGCCCTGGGAGTGCTCTGGGGGCAGCCCTTGCACAGGGGGTCTCCTCTCTGCAGGCCTCCTCTGTTCTGACGCTCTCATTTAACAGCAGTCAGATGTTTGCTGGAGGCTCATCACCCAGAAACTTTTAAGTTAAGCCAAAGTATCTCCAGAGTAAATGTTTTGGTTGCCAGGCCAGTGTGTAGCATCCTGTCAGCAGAACTGAGAGGTTCCATGTTTGACAGCCACCTGCTGCTCAAGTGCTGGCAGAGGGGCTGGAGAATTCAGTTCTTCTGGGGAGGAACTTGTGACCTTCAGCCCGTGCCTGCAGGAACAGGCAGCTCTTTGTCACTGCAGTGTGTGCTGGGAGGGGTGGGAGGTGGGCCTGGCTGGGGTCTCACTCACTGCTCCTTTGGCACCTTGGACAGGGTGCAGGTGTGGTGACAGGGGCACGGAGGGCACTGCTCAAAGTGTTCCTGGAGTTCTGACTCACCAAATAGTTCCCCAGAGTCCTCCAGTCACACTGTGTGTTCCTGGCCAGAAACACGCTCCGGAAAGGAGCCAGCAGGCTGGAGGGCTTTGTGCTGGCCACAGCCAGCTCTCAAGTTGCCCCATCTGTGAGGTGGTAGCCAGGGCTCTGCTCCTCCTGGGCTGCAGCACGTGCTGTGGCCAGATGCTGAGGTGTGAGCCGAGCTGGCAGGGAGAGTTCAGATGAGTTCAGAGAGGCTGTTTTTGATCCTTTGTGCCTCATTCTGCCTTCTTTACTCTTCCTAGCTGTCCAACGCCCTCCTGGAGAAAGAGGTGATAAATTATGATGACATTGAAGCTTTGATTGGGCCTCCACCCTATGGGCCAAAGAAAATGATAGCTCCTCAGAGCTGGCTTCAAGCAGAGAGAGACAAGCAAGACACCAGAGATGAAGAAATGCCCCAGCAGCCACCAAACCACGAGGAGGAGGAAGAACCACGCCTGAGACCAGTATGAAGCCTGCTCCCAGTGTGGAATGGGCTCCAGGGGCTCCTGTTGCACACAGACCCTTTCCCTGTTCAGCTCCAGCACCGAGGATAGCTGAGGAGGGAACCTCTGTGCTGCTATTAAAAATTCAAGGGATGGCTGCACTGGATCTTTTAAGGAGCTTTTCCCTGCAGGAAGGAGAACTCCTCAGGCTTTGCAGTTGATTCTCAGCGGGGGGTGGTGATGAGAGGAGCTGGGTGAGTCTGATCCGCTGCAGCGCTTCCTCGTAGACATCCTGAAGGGTGACAGGTCCTGCGGGGCCCTCGGGAGCCACCTCTCACCTCGTGTGACATGGGGGGAGCGCAGGGCTGACCCCTCAGCATCAGAACTGTCCCCACAAGCCTCAGAGGTGCTGCAGCTCTTGTGGTTCTCCCCTGGAGCCTCCGATCGCTTCTGCGGTGTGAAACGGTGACTGAGAACCAGAGTTCCCCCAAATGTGCTGTCTGTGACCTGCTGCTGTGTCTGTAGGATGTGTCAAGACATCCGGGCACATTTGAAGCTTGTGATGGCCATGAAATTGTACAGGACAAGGGCTTCCTCTTCCCTGGCCCAGACCCTAAGTTCAGTTTTTACAGTGCCAGCGTGACCCCACAGGGTGGCCCCGAGGGGCTCTGGAGGTGCTCTGGGGGCTCTGGAGGTGCTCTGGGGACCTCGAGCAGAAGCAGGCGTGTCCCTTGGGAAACCTCCATGTGAAGCTGGCAGCTCCTCCAGCTCCATCCTCGTGGCTCTTGCAGAACAAGCTGTGCTGATGTGATCATCTGCCCTTCATCAGGGGAAGCATTAAAACGATGGCTGGTGCCTGCTGTGCTCTGGCTGTGTTAGTTCTTTAGGGAAGATCAGTGTCTGGAGTTCCTCTGTGAGGTTTGTCTGTGACCTGAAGGACCCCAGCCCAGTCTGACAGCTCTCAAACTTCCACCCTGGAGGCCTTGACCACCCTCCCCAGGCTCCTGCTTGGCTGCTTTGCTGTCCTCGGGGATGGGAGGGAGATGTCCTGAGGTGTCCCTGCCCTGTCCCACACAGGGGGAGCCTCCAGCGCCCCGTGCCAGCAATGTCCCTTGCTTTTGGGGGCAGAAG
>NW_008604858.1:0-3846 GCF_000691845.1 Merops nubicus
ACACGGAACCAGGACACTGTGAAATTTGCTTCTTATGCCTTAGTGTGAGTGCTTGGTTTCAGATTCAGAAATAAAGTTCATGATGATCAAAATGCAAAAAACTGTATAACCATTTAGAGCCAAATGGAATAGGCTATACTGACTTACTATTGTAAGTTTTATTACCTCTTGCCACATTGACACATAACACATAGAGCATATGAAGGCATGAAGATTAATATACTTTACTGGATTCTTTTTACTGTAACATTAGTTACAAGTTAGAATTTATCTGGTTGAGCTTTGCAACTGGAAATATCAGAATATGTTTTTTACAATGTGTGATGGGAAGTCCTCATAAAGAGCTACATTCAGTCCTCATAAATAAAATCTAGTCTTGAACTTCAACACTAACAGAGTGTTCTTGTTTGCAACTAGTCATCATTAATGTCTATGTATGAAGTGGTCAATTTGCTGTGACCAGGTTTTTCTATCTTTCGTTAGAATTAGTCCATTAGTCCTTTCAGTATTTATTTTTTTTAATTAGTATTTATTTATTTTTAATGTCTTCCTTTCTTCAGTCCTTCATAAATGTTTGTAACCTGGGAAAGCAATACAGCTTCTGGCGGGGTAAAACCTGTAAACTAGAGAGCAGGAAGATGTCATTCTTCTGTGAAAGGTGTTCCTTCAGCTGATAGTTAGAGTGATAGTGAAAGGAACTAAGAAATACAACTGAAGACAATAAAATGATAAGTACATCTGAATGAATGTTATGGAGCTGAGAAACAGCATACTGGAAGCATGTATAGGGATCAAGGTGGATGAAGGAATAAAATTTTTACAATGAGAAGGTTTTAAAGCAAGAGAATCTTGATACAGAAGAATGGATCCAAAAACTGTGGAGGAAGAAGGCTTGATTGCAGAAAACCAGCTTATCAGTGTCTGGAAAAGCTGGTATCTGAAGATAAGACACCAGAGCTGATCAAGCAATCAGGAATGAACAGAGGTGTCCAAGAAGGTAACAGGAATCAGTGGGAAATGAAAGAAGAGGAAAAATGAGAGCAGTAGTTCCAGCCTTTCTGTTGTACTCTGTTTAAAAAAATGAGAAAGGTATCTGTTTCTGCCATGACATGTCCCATAATATCCCTATGTAGGACAAATCAAATGTTTACTTTTAACTGTTTCTTGCTTGTAGATTTTTCACTGATTCTTTTGGGACACATCTGAGGGGAAAAACTGGGTTTATTACCCCATTGTGTGTCATCAAGTATGCAGCCATCTGTGCTTATCCTGCCTCAGCGTCTTTTCCAACTCAGTTACACCTTGCATATCACATGACTCTAGGGCCCTTTAAAAGGGGCCTTGATGTTTTCCAGTGTAAGTACAAGGAAAGATGTAATTCAAATTCAGGCTCCTTTCACTCTCTTGGAAACACAGGTGGCTGAACTACATTTGCAGCGTGGTTGTGTGGGATTGATTCTGTCAGGCAGCCCATATTATTTGATCTTACTCCTTTCTCTAGCCCCAGCAGCAGCAGCAGGGATAGAATTTTGTCAATAATGTGCAGCTAATTTTTGCTAAAGTGTCTGGTTCTGAAGTTAAACTGAGCTCGGCACTACACAGACTCAGCTAGCCTACATACACTAATAACTCTCTTGGATGTGTGTTTGACAGGTTTTGCACAGATTACTTTTTGCCTTGTGGCTCTGGATGCTATAAACAAGGTCAGAGAAATTACCTGCTTTAAACACTTCTGTTAATCAGTTCTGAAGAGTCCTTGTTTTATTAGATGGGGGAAATAAGGAAAGAAATGATTGATTTTTTCATTTACTGAAGAGAAAAGGAAGCTTAAGAAAGGATTAGGAGACATAGTATATAGGAGAATCTTCTTCTGAAAGCTTGAAGACTCAGAAAGATGAAAATTCCCTTGGGATTTTATAGTGGGGCAGAATGACTGTGAGCATGCACGGAGATGGGCCATGACAGAGCTGTACCACCATAAAGCAACACACGGATTGACTAGAAATGCTACAGTTTTCCATTAACAAGGGTGAAGATATTACAGCCATGAAGAATAGCAGCTTTGACTGAAAACATGAATTTTCTTTGGAAACGAGCTTCCTTTTGGTGATGTCTGCAATTTTCTTTCCAAAAACCTTTCACTTAAAATCCTTATGTCATTCTTTTCTCCAGCATAATCCCAACACTCACAGGTGACCAATCACCAGTGAACCATTCTGGCTGCTTCTTCACTATTTTCATCTGATTTACTGTTTTACTAGTATTGCTGATAGTGGACTAATTTGTTCCTCTTTAGTTAAAAGTTTCCATTTATTTCAATCTGTTTCATTCAAGATTTGCAAGCCTGGGCCAACTCCAAAGAACTTTTTTGTTATGGATGTATTTAAACAAGTTTGCTTACCAGGTGCTGTCTCAGCTCTACTTTAAAATAATTAAAAAAAAAAAAAAAAAAAAAGTCACTTTCCCCTCTTTAAAAATAAAACCATAAGATGTGGGTGTCCATTTATCTGGGAGTATTATGGATGCTTATTAAGTCCATCTTCTCCCCTACATTTTTCTTCCCCAATTTTGATGTAATTTACATCTGCACATTCTCAAGCAAATGGGGACAGGAGGGAAATTATTCCATTTCTTGTACTCTGGGCTAAACTGTACATGTTCTGCTGTTTTTCACATTTAAAGACTGGAATACTCTGCTTTCAAACACATGTATTTCACTGAACTTCCATCAACCCCAACAGCGCAACTGCACTGTAACTCTTTGTGCAGACACAAGAAAGCTGTTAGTTGTCAGTGAACACCTTGATGTATTCAAGTTTCATAAATAACCAAAGTTATACTGAAAGAAAAGAGGCTGAAAAAGTAATTTTAAGGGACTCTTTCCTTTACCATCTAATTTCTTTATAAAATAAGGCAGAGTCGATTTCTGCTGTGGTTGAATGGAAGAAAATAGCTTAGGCATTTTTCATGTGTACTCTACTGTAGCCTCAGACAGCGAATTACCACAACGACAAATTACATAATTACCTCAAACTGAGTTACCTGGGGTAAGGAGCAGTCAAATCCTGTCCTAACAACTTTTTATCTCCTGAACTCAGGCTAAATTAATTCAGGTTGCTTTTCATATCCTTTCCTGCATATTCTATCATACAATAAGTGTACTTTGTGCTGTTTAGTTCAAGTAGTATCAAAGAGTTTTAAGACCATCCTGTGTGGTAAAGGGAACAGGTCAGTTACCATTTTCCTCTCAGGATCAAGGTGTAGGCAGCAGGCCAGAGAGAGAGTAAAGGAAGGGATTTCTCATAACTATGATTTTAGATGAGTTAACAGTAACACTTCACATAATCCTCTCCTTCACTTATCTGTCAACATTAAAAAATACTAAACACGTCTTGAAGATGCATCCTTGTTGTCTTTAATCAGACGAAATCTCCCAACAGAACAGAGATAAGTCTGACTGTATTTTTAATATCTCTTTATCAGCCAAATGGTTCAGTATTGACAATGGTTGGTGGAAATCAATCTCTGTCCTATCATTTGCTTTTGTATCACATGGGGATTACTTCATCTGAAGTAGAAAGTGATGAGGCAGTAACCTCCTTAATGGTTCATTTCAAACAAAAGTGGTCCCTGAGACCCGTGCTAATATAGTGGCACACTGCTAATGTGACCTACAAACTAATTAAAGTCTATTATAGAAGACCTGGTATACAGAAAGAGGAGGCTTTTTTGCTTTGCTGATATTGTTTACTTTATTTGCTGCAGGAAGGTCTGTAGATCAGTCTTAGGGATCACTGGCTGTTTCTTTTATAGGCAAGTTAGAAGTTCTTGGCATTATTTCCCCCC